>NW_003302549.1:2569142-2627531 GCF_000004255.2 Arabidopsis lyrata subsp. lyrata
TATAAATACCCTGTAAAAAACCTTTAAAATACCTTGTAAATTTTTCGCGCCAAAAATTTAACCCCAAAAAAATTGCGGAATCACTTTTCCCGCAAAAAAAAATTTTTGGCGGGAAAATTTTTTGGCGGGAAAAAAAATTACGGGAAAATTTTATAAGGTATTTTAAAGGTTTTACAAGTTTTTACAAGTGTTTTGGCGGGAAAAATTGTGGGATCACTTTTCCCGCCAAAAAATATTTTGTATTTTGTGAACCTAATTTTGTTATATTTCCTTATATATTTGTAATGTCTTTTATTAAAAGAAGGGTAATTTAGTCATTTTGTACATAAAAATGGGTATTTTTAAAAATGGACAGCCAAAGGGGGCGTTTTTGAAAAGGGGTATTGAAAAAGGGGTATTTTTGTGAGTCTCCCAAGTAAATAATACACTATTGTTAATTATATATATGCATTATAACTTTTAAAGTTTAAATACTACATATGCAGTATCCCTTATAATTTTAAGTTAAATTAATTAACTAATTTTTAATGCACACATATGTTTTATATGAAATTAATTTAACTAAATTTTTAAAAGTGTCACTTAATTAAATTATACATGTTCATTATAGGTTTAAGTTAATTAACAAATTTTTAATGAACACATATATTTTTTATGGAACTAGTTTAGTCTTTATTACATTAAAATTTTAAAGTTAGAATAGTTATAATGTATATATATAATTTACATTGATATATTATATAGTTTTATTTAACTTATTAGTTTTTTAAAAAATTGATGAAAATATTTCATGTAGTTGACAAAAAAAAGAAATACTTCGTGTAGTTAACAAGACATTTATATTATTTGGAAATGATGGTTATGGTGTTGCACACATAACCGATGATAGTTCGGGGATGTCCATATGTAATACTAATAGTTCGTGTAGTTAGCGAAACATTAAAATAGTCTGCATATATGGTGATGTGTTGGCGTATAGTTCGTGTAGCTGACAATGATTTTTCCATAATAAAAAGGTATAAGAAAAGTTTTTTTAGTTGAGTTGGAATTTTAGTAAACATTGGGCCGAGAATCAAGTTAGTTCAAATGTAGTAGGCCGTCCAACTATTCTATGTTCATTACCTCTTCATAAATATTAGAGATCCATTGAAAAGATTTGGACCATGGTAGGTGGGTTTATAGATTGAGTTGTTTAAGATCCATTACTCAATTAGACCCAATCTCAGAAAGTTGTAACATTTACATGCGAACTTTTTTTTTTTGACAGCACATGTGAACTTTTATCTACTACTGATTTGATACTCCAATTTACTGACGTTTTTTCATGCCTTGCTTGAATAGTCTACTTCTCGCCAAATCGATACCTTATCCTTATGCGTTCTAAGTTCAAGTCAACCGTATTAAGGCTTTTTTTTATTAGCATTAGTGACAAAAGGAGACAAAATAACATTCAACACCTTTTAAAAACTTAACAGCAACAATTAAAAATGAAACACTAATAATAGTTGAGAAGTATTGTCAACAAAAAGGAAGGAAACTATTTTGTTGGACAACAAAGGGAAGAGGTTAAGCACTTAAGTAACATTAATAGAGAATTAATTGCTGCTCATAACTCTTAATAACAGCTAGTACTGACGATGTAACTCCGGTTAGGTATTGTGATCATTTGGCCCGGTCCTGGATTTTATCAAATCCCATCTCGGTTGGGTCGGTGGCTTGAAGCTCGTAGTGAACGCCGTCCAACACTCTTCTCAGTCCGCTCTTCGACGTCGCGTACATCATCTTCTCCCTTATCCTTGAAGCCTCCGGTGACCTATTCCAACAACAATCAAATTATATTGAATCAGTTTACCGGATTGGTTTTCTTCGGTACGGTGTGGATCAAACCGGCTTGGGCTAAAAAGACAGGCCTTAGTAGGCCTGAGCAAAATACCCGGAACCGAATACCCGAACCGAAAAACCTGAAAAATACCCGAACCGAACCCGAACCCGATTTTAAAAAATATCCAAATGGGTCCTAACTTCCTACCCGAAAAAAACCTGAACCGAACCCGAACCGAATCCAATACCCGAATGTACCCGAATACAAATATACACCTAAAAATATTAGTTATATTTATATTTATAATACTCGAAATACCTAAAATTACAATCATAAATCCGAATATATTAGGTATTTTTGAGTAATTCGGATATATTTGGATATATTTGGTTAAAAAGTAACTAATGATGTAGTTTTCTTTTGGATAATTTTAGTATTTTTAGATATATTTGGTAAAGAGTAACCAATGTATTTTGGAGAAATCGGGTATTTCGGTTAGATTTGGGTATATATGAGTTAAAAACCCGAACCCGACCCGAACCCGAAAATATTTCGGGTATTTTTGGTTATTTTCGGGTATTTTGCTTTTTTATTAAAATACCTGAACCGACCCGAACCCGAACCGAACCCGAATCGAATTTTTAAAATACCCGAATGGGTCTTGACCCCCTATCCAAATAAACCCGATATCCGAAAAAAAAGAACCGAACCCGAACGGGTACCCGAATGCCCAGGGCCTAGGACATCCAAGGACAAGATGGTAATCTAACTCTTACAAAATGACCATTTTACCCTTTGATGATCATCGTGAGAGACGATAGAATTATATGATGGAAAAAGGGTAAATCAGACAGTTTGTGAACTCTAAAAGACAAGAGTAGTGACACTAACCAGGTTATGAAGAAGATCTTGCTCATACGACAGTTATCGACGGTCACGTAATCGAAATCAAACACGGCGTAGCGACAGTCGTCCTCCGGCAAAGAAGCAGCGAGATCGTCATAGCTCTCGCCGGCGGCACCGACCTTGTCGACGGTGACTTTCCGAGACTTCTCCTCGATTTTGTAAACGACGTATCTATGCACTTTCTTCCATTTCATCTCCATGAACGATTTCTTGCAATCATCCGTCATCCACATACCACTCGTCGCCTACATATACCAACCATCCAAAATATTTTCGATTAGCTTCATAAATCAAAAATGGAAAAATAATATATTGTTAATATATATGATGTTACCGTCTTTAAAGCCATAGTGAGCTAAGATGATGTCTTCTTCTTCTTTCGTTAATATTTTGAGTGTAGAGAGCTTTTCTTTTGCTGTGTGGTGTTGAGGAGATCAGTGTAGTTTGGGGGATTTATATAAAGAATTGCTTAAATAATTGCCATTGAGTTTCTTAATTATTACAAATTTACCACCCCCTGAAACAGAAATTTGATGTATATAAAACTTTTAACTTCAAGTATATATATATATTATTTTAATTAATTTTTAGAGCCTTTTTTAGTGGTTATAGTTAAAAACACCCATATTTAGTTCTTTTTTATTCAGTCAAAAACAGCCATAAAAAGTACTAGTACTAACTATTTCTTTTAAATTTGAATTGTGTGGGGAATACCAAAGTAACTACTGAATGCTGTTAATTAATGTTTCCAGTGACTATAATGATAAAAAAACAACTTGGGATGGAAAACTTATCATTACATATATGTTCAGAACTGGGGAAATCACCAATTAAAACTATATTAAGTGTTTTTAAAATATTTTTCTTCTTTACCAAATTAACAGTTTCAATTTGCTAGCTGTGTTTTCTTTCCCGTGCGTGTACCAATGAAATAATTACACTTGCTCTGTTCTATTCACATATATTTTTAAAATAGATAACATTCAATACTACTATATGTGTATTATTTTTATTTCCTAATCTTGAATTTATTTTATTCAGAAAAAGGTTAAATATTGCCATCAAACTTGCAAAATATCATTTAGTAAATTACTAGCATATACTCCGTATTGCTCAAGACATTAAAATATAGGCGAAAAGTTCAAACTATTATCCTGTATGCTGTAGTACTTGCACCAAAAGAAATCTAAAAAGGTTTGAGATTTCTTTTAAACCTTAACATATTTTAACAAAGAATAGTAAACCTCAAAAGTTAACAACATTTAATCGAAGAAAAAAACACATATATAGTTGATTTACCACTTGGTTTAACGAATGTTTTCATGTTCTTATTACTTATTAGTCTCTTCGATTAGACAATGCTACGAAATCGAAAAAATATCATGGAGCATTTGACATCGTTTTCGAATTTAATATCTTTTTGGAGCGCCTAACCAAGAAAACATACGGTTTAATTAAACTCATTACTAAACCATGCAAGTCACCATCCTATTTACCGTTTTAATTTTTGTTCTTCTTCAGATTAACTATTATATATGCTGAGTTTAGAGAAGATTTAGCGAATATGAAATTGGGAGTTGCAGAAGATGAATCCGTCCTAACAATGAAGTGGCAACGTTATTACTAATGAAGATGATTAAATAAGAATTGGAAATTGATCAAAAGTAGTAAAAAAACAAAAAAAGGACGCGAGGAATCGAGTGAAGCTGGTCCCAAGTAGTAGGATTGGATCCAATGCCTACATTCTCATTGATCTCTCCAATCTTGTGTTACTCAAAACTCAAGCGACCCTTTGCGTGGAAGCTAAGGAATGAAACACAAGATAATTTCTTATGATATTTTCTTTTTGGCTTAAGCAATAATTATAAACTTCTTTTAAAGTTCCGAAAGGAAAAATTCAAGTGTTTTTTGGAACTCAAGTCTCTGATTTTCACTTTCTTTTAATGGCGCATCAGATGTGAGAGTAAGCTCGAATTGATACTTCTACTGATTAGAAAGTGTTGGAGTTGGAAAAGGAAGAAGAACAAATTCATATATGTGGCGATTCTTGAATCAATCCAAAAGTCAACGTAAACAACAAACCCTATAGGGTTTATGGTTAGTCCAATTCACATTCTTTTCAATTGAATATTAGCTGTAATATATATTTGTTGGTGTCGGTTAATAAAGGGTTCACAGAATATAACCCAAAAGATACGTTGTTGAAAGCCGCTACACAATTCCAAGAAGAATTTTGCAATCCCAAAAACATTAGCCTTCCCATGAAATTGTCTAGTGCATGTATAGTTTCAGTTGAGCAATTCACACCATTAATTGTATCATGCCATACGTCTGCATGCATATTATATGTTTTGTTTAACGAAGTTAGATATAAGATAGATTATGATGATATGCACATGAACATGAGTTTGCATGGACCCCTACCTGTCGTTATTCGGGTGCAATTAAAAAAGGCCCAAACACTAAAATCTAAAGCTATATGGAAAAATTATGGGCGCATATAATGTAATGTTTTTAGTCTATCTATAAACTCAATGTGAAATAATTGACTAGTGGTTTATAAATAGTAATCAAGGAAGAGATTGAGGGGACACGACCATATGTCTGTATATATTTGTGGATAACAATAGCCCATGCACGAATTTGATGAGGTGTAAGTAAGATAATACCATTAGCAAGTGTCGATATGTCTTATGATTTGTAATTGATTAATTTCTCTTTTGTAGTTTGTTATTGGGAGGATTTGTTTGTACATTTGGTGGCTTGTCTTCTAAAGTTAGTTGTTCAATAGTTAGGCTTTGACTTGTTCTTAATACTTGTGTTCGTTTCTTCTTTGGATTCATCTCTTTTATCACACCATCAAATCATTTTCATTCATTTTTTTGTTTTGTTTCAATAGTGTCATTCGATATATCGAGAATCCAAACCTTAAACTTAACCCAACCATAAACGCATTAGGAACGTTTTTTTTTTCTAATCAATGAAATTCAATTTTTTTTTCAGAAAGATTAATTTCGGAAAAAACGAGTAGAGGAATAGTAAGACTAAGAACTAGTTGGCAAATTGTTTTAATAGTTTTGGTCGTTTATGTTATGTCAGAATTGTATCAAATTCATATGTAAGAGGTGAAAATAATGATATAGTGTCTACAATAATTCAACTCATCATCGATATCAGATATATCTACATAACTGTAGTAGACTGAACTAAAAATCATATCAATAAAGTCTAGAAAAACTTTTTAAGTGAAAAGCTACAGATGCTTCCTTTAAACACTAACTACATTGGCATTGTGTTCAGAATTCAGATCATCACATGTGCAAAACTATAAATAGAAAGAAAAAACAGAGACAGAGAATCTCACAGGAACAGAACTAGATTTGTAGTGATGTGTATCTTAGGTTGTCTTGGTCATCTCTCTTCGTCCCATTTGTCTTTAGGGATCTCCCCAGAATCAGCAATCACAACTTTCTTCCTGGGTTTGCCACTGTAAGTTCCAGCTCCACCTTCAATGGCGAATACATTGTCCATTCCTTGTATCACCTTTCCAAACACCACATGTTCTCCTTCCAACCTGCACCACAGTTTTCACAATCTATCAAATTTTAATTTTTACAAATACAACACTGACATCCACAAGAATATCTCATGTGTTTTGAATTCACATGTTATACTATTGAGTACAATTCGAATGCACAATCTTGTCCAAACTGCATCTAAGTTGGATCCCTCGAGGATAATAAAAATTGAGTGCGTCTGCCTTAAATTTGGAGTTCTTGATCTCATTGTTAATAAAGTGAGGGTATGAGGGTTATTATGAGAGTAGAGCTTACCAGCTAGCCTTAACAGTAGTTATAAAGAACTGCGAGCCATTAGAATCCGGTCCTGTATTAGCCATCGCTACAACACCTGCACATACAAATTCATTTTCCGGAACAGTTCTTCAAATTTCATAAGTTGGTAGAGAATATATGCGCACCTGCGTGTGAATGCTTTATCTTGAAATTTTCGTCAGGAAAGGTACCACCATAGATTGACTCACTACTTTTTCCATCACCATGGATAATGTCTCCTCCTTGGATTACAAATCCCGATATTATACGATGAAATGGTGTTCCCTTATAATGTAAAGGCTTTCCGCTTGAGGTCTTCCCCTTCTCTCCTGTGCATAAAGCCCTAAAATTTTCTGCAAAAATCAAAATCTAACATTAGAAACTATTTAAAACAATTAACCAAATCCAGAGATTTGCATTCAAGATGCCAAAGACATACCTACAGTTTTGGGTACAACAGTGCCATATAGTCCGATAACAATCCTGCCTGCAGTTTTGAATCACAAAAAGCGAAATCAACAGAAGTTGATGGAAGCAAATGGCAAAGAATAGATCCTAAGAACATATTATTAAAGAAAAGTTTGACTTCAAGAAAACTAAAGAAGGAATCTTTTATGTCAGACCATTTACCTAAGCGTTGGCCATCAATATCAACATCGAGAAAAACCCTGTTGGTGATTTCGTGATCTTCGGTTACTTGCTTCTCTTCATCCTAAGTAACAAAAGAGGAAGCAAATCAGGCACAACATCCACAAGGCATACTACACTCTGCTCCTCCTCTATTGAACCTAACTCACACTAACCAAGCAACCAAATGTTCAACAAAGAGAAGAAACCTAACAAATATGACAGACCCGGAAAATAGAAAGCTAAACCAAGTTCAACAATGTTATCCTGACACAATAATCAAAACACAACGAACCAACATTTCACACTCTATAAGCTCCTCCTATAAACTCGCTTAAACACTTCAATGTACTTGGAGATAGAATGTTGATTTGAATCCAAGAGAGACTAATCATAACCAAATCCAGAAAAGCACTAATAAGAAAGCAACTCCACAAAAGGGTTCAACAGAATCAGATCTTCTGGAGATACACAAGAATTTGAGATCCACATGAAAACGGGTCGGAGAAAAAGAGCCTACTTTTCCGGAGTTGAAGAGCGCGAAGACGAGGAAAATCGTTAGGGCAACGAGGAGAAGAAGACACCTGGGCTGTAGCAAAAACGAGATCTCTCTACGCATCTTTCGTTCTTCTTCTTCCTTGTTATGAATTCATCTCACACGCCAACAAACACCAGAACTCGATCTCAAAAAAAGAATGGGAAAAAGTCAGAAACTTCGACTCGGGTTAGATCTCTCTCTCTCTCTGTGTCTCTTTCTCTCTAGTTCTATGCAATCGAATTCACTGAAAAGCTTGTGACCAGCGACTCTGTAGAAATTGGGGATTTGTGCAATCAAAGTTAACTCACAGTCGAAATCGATCTCAATTGCAGTGTGTTTCTTCAGTTCTTCGTCCAAGCTGATTTGTCTTTTGTGATATGATAATGGGCCTAAATAACGACTAATGGGCCCAACATATGCATGAAATTGGCAAATATATTTGGTTATAAACTGTTTGAAAAAACTTATGATTTACAAACAAAAGAGAGTTGGCCTTTCTCAATCAATATATAACCAAAATATTATTTATACAATAATGTACCAAGAGTTAATAGCTGAATATGATATCTTTGTGGCATGTAACTTTAACCACTAGAACAGTACTCCCTCTGTTCCTAAAAGGTTGATGTTTTAGCTTTTGTTGTTGTTCCACAAAGGTTGATTTTCTAGCAATTTTATTTTATTTTTATTGACTTATAATAGTAAATTGTAAACTTCAAGATACAATGATTATAAATCATTAACTTTCTTAGACTACTATTGGTTGATAATTATTAAAAAATATTTAAAATTAAAAAACAATGTTAAAATGATCAAAGAATGATTGAGTTCTTAATATGTGTGACAACTCCAAAAAATCAAACAATTAGGAACAGAGGGAGTACTATTTTTTGGAAATTTCTATTGGTTTGTATCTTGCAATTGACCGATTGGTAGGGCATATCTAAACTTTTTTTTTTTTTTTTTCAATATTAGTGTTTCTAAATTTGCTCTCATTTCTTTATTTAGTTATACACTTATACTCATCATGTTGATATCTTTTAGGTCTCTATTCGGCTTTGATCTAAAGAAACAAATATCTGATATTTATTGCTTTCTTAGTTTTCCTATTTTGTCGGCAAAATAATTATGTTGGTAGCTCAGGTCTCTGGTTCAAATGTAAACTAAACTGACCACTCGTGTGGTTGATAGGTGAGATATTTTTTTAGATGAATTTTTTTTTTTTGGCAGAAGATGATTGATTGTTTTATTTCACTATAACTTACTGAGAAACAAATCTTGAGGCATAAAATTGGACTTCGCAAAATTACAAATTGATGTGAGTGGCAAATGGCAATTTAGAGACGACTTAAAGGCTGCCACTTAATTATGAGTCCTTTTTTTTTTTAAGTGGGACTTTCAATTTTAGCGTTGTTCTATAATCACGAAGTGTCATGGCTACTGGTGCCGTTTATCTTAATATTTCATGTTCAGGAATGAATTTGAGTATCAAGAACATTGCATATACCCTATGTGTTATAGATTATTTGTAACCATCCCAGAACTCATTAATTAAAAATCAAACTGTATTTGGATCCATCCCAAAAACTCATTGATGAAGAAATTAATTAAAGAGTGAATTTCAAAGTAATCAAGAGACATGTTTACCCCACTTTTAATTAAAGTGATAGTTACTCATATCTTTATGTTGTTTGCTACTTGATGTTATCTTTTTATTTTATTAAATCTTTCTGTCCTTCATTCACAACCGTTGGATCCACATTTTTTTTTAATTAATGATCATTATATTATGGAGTCGTTTTACGGGAATCCTACAACATTAACATACAAATGTCTTTTGTGATAACATACAAATAATTTGTTTTTCTAAAACAAAACAAAAAAATATCTGTTGTGATAAGCAAATTGTGAACTTGTGATAACCTCGCCCACAAATCATATCACTTATTCGACAATTGTCATAACTTTGCCCACAATATTAATGCACTAGCTGATAGAAAGATGCATGTCCATATCACTCACTTACTGTATAAAATCCCGGATCGGCCCCATCAAATATCCATCGCTCTTATCATAAACCACAACTGCCAAGTGGTTTTAAATTGTTTCTCACCGACGTTCAGTTTTTTGTTATCTTTTGTGTACTGATCTGATCAGTGATCATATAAACCCGACGGAATCGAATAACATAGATACCTCAACCTAATTCTGCAATGCAAATCCATTTGTGAATAACTCATTTTTATTACGGTGAAGGAAATAATGGTTTTAGAGATAAAACCTTTTATTTCCAAATTGGTTTTTCATGCGTGATTAAATAAAAATTTGACTTTTGAATTTGTATCATAGGATTGAGTCATTAGGGTAACGTATGAATTTTCTTGAATTAAATTATTACACATTATTTTTGCCAAAGAAAAAAGAAAAAAGAAAAAAATGCTTGCATATATAAAAATAAAGAGGCGGCTAAGGATAGATAACATGACTAGCATCGCTATATACATCACATAGTTTTACATTTTTTTCTTAAAAAGAAATGATTTCCAGCTATATTTTGATCCAGCAAAGCCGTTTTTTCTTAAAAAGAAATGATTTCCAGCTATATTTTGATCCAGCAAAGCCGTTTTTTCTTAAAAAGAAATGATTTCCAGCTATATTTTGATCCAGCAAAGCCGTCAGGCGTCGTCGAGTAACGAGGAGGATAAAAACCAAAAGAACTGAAATTCCTTCTCAGATCAATAGCACTACGTTTACGTATTAAAACATAATGTTTATGCTACATAAACATATAGTATAAAATTGGCACATCCGAATGACTATTTTCAAGTATTCAATTGTGGTGAGCGAGAAAGAGTTTTCATTTGAGATATCATGAGATACTTATGAGAGACTTTTAAGACACTGTCTTATTTTGAACGCTTTAATTTCCTTTTCCAAACTAAATTTATTCATAGAATCAAATGATATTATTTTTTATTTTATTTTTTTGAAAACCTCAAACGGTATCTCATGAATGGAGGTGTTCTTACGAAACTAAACCGCTGAATAACTAAAATATTAAACCATCTTTATCAGAACATGCGACTAATCTACAAAATTGTCAGTGTTGCTAGCTATAAATGTTCCGTACGTACAAGCTACAAAGAAAGAAATACAAGGCTTAGCAGATGTGAAACGTACGTTAGAGTTGTACACGACAAGTTTTCATCCAAATAGAAAGTAACATTTTTGTGTAAATTATTTGACAAAGCCAACAAAATCTTTTTGTAATGTGAACTGGAGCAGTATATATTATATATTATTCTAAATATAGAATGTTGTGCAGCTTGATTCTTGTCATTTTGTTTGGTGCTAGACTGCTAGTGTGCTACGCAAAACCGAGTTGGAAGCTTCTAGCAAATATAATGAGCCGCAGTACTAGCTAGTCCCACTTTTGAATTTCCAATTTTAGATCCGAATATCCACTGCCGTAGTTCGTTCGATACTTTCACCCATTTCATGTCATGTGTCGTACAACTGTTTCTAATTTCCCATTATTATTTAATGTTCATTTATTAATATTTGGAATCTAATTACGGCAGCTTATTTACAGTGGAAACTAGATCCTGACCCGCACGTACGTACGGGATTTCATATTTTAAAAAATATTTTCTAATAAATTTAATTTAATATAGATTATTTTGTTGTTTTATATGTATATATATATATATATACACATATTTAGATAAGACAATGAGAGAAAGTAGTGTCGTCCCGTCCCGTCCCGTCTCATTGTCTATCTTAAAAATTTTCGTCACATAACTGTTCCCTTTAAAATAATTACCAATATGAAAATGTTTAATTTAGTTCAACAGAGAAGAGAATGGGTAAGAGTCTAAGAGATTTAGATGGAATACCCGTATTTTCCGTACCGTCTCATTGTCTATCTTAAAAATTTTCGTCACATAACTGTTCCCTTTAAAATAATTACCAATATGAAAATGTTTAATTTAGTTCAACAGAGAAGAGAATGGGTAAGAGTCTAAGAGATTTAGATGGAATACCCGTATTTTCCGTATTTTTCCTTTCGGGATTTAATTTTTACAAAATAAATAGAATCTATAAAAAATGTTTTGTTTTCTCTAGTTGAAAATAGCTTCATGGTTATAAAGACTCAAACACAGAAAATAATAAAAACATCAAATACTAATCCAACTATTATTCTATTTGTTTTAATGATCTCTTTTCAAACTGTAGTAACATGATATTTTATGTTTGGATTATCTATTAATAAGTTCAAACATCGACATATGAACTATTTTTATCACTTTTTTAGTATTTCATTTGTGTATGTCAAACGTACGTATAACTTAATTATTTACGACTTACATTTGGAATAGTGGCCTAATGAATATTTGTGAGTCTAATTTTATATATTTATAGGGAAAGATGAGGTTAATGTGAAAAATTAGGTTTACCTACTTTGAATTTTTAAAAATAATTCAATATCTTAATTGATTATTTATTATTATTTCAAATTTTAAGTCAAATCTCTTGTTTAAATATTCTTGTTTAAATATTTTATATCTTTGAAACTAATGACAACATATTCATATTTTCTTTTATTAATATTATTTCTATCATCAATATATTGGTTTAAAGATATATTAAGAAATCAATTTTAGTATTAAAATCATATTAATAGAATATGGCTTTTGTTAAATTTCAAATCATTATTTAATTTTAAACAATGCTCTTAAAGAATTTTGAAAATAACGAATCCAATAATATATTTTTCCTAAATTAATTCAATTAATTCAAACTAATTAAATCAGTTTGAATTAATTATCTTGCCGATTAAATTTAACTTCCAATATTTTCTCAAACTATTAGTAACTTATGTTTTCCCTAAATCCTGATTTTTAGGCAATAGATTAGATTTTCGGATTTTATATATTTTAAGGTCATATATATAGTTTTTGTTATTTATTTGTAGTAAGATTTGGAAAAATTGAGATTTGGAAAGATTGAAAACTTTTAGTGATGTTTATTAGGTAATTTTATGGTATGATTTGCATAGTTTATTTTATATGAATTCTAATAATATAGGATTTTATATAAAAATTATTATTGGATTCATATAAAAATAATTTTTGATTTTTTAACCATGAGAATTCGTAATTTCTATGAATGGTTGTTTCTTTAATGATAATAAATTAATGATTGGATATGAGTTTTTATGGTTGCAAAATCTTGGAATTATTATAATTGTTATTAATGTCACTAATATGATTGCTATTTTTTTTTTCTTTTTTCAAATTAAAAAAATCTCAATGGCATCCAGTGTTCAAGAAAGCGCTAGGCGCTAAGCGGGCGGTGACCCAATGCCTAGCGCCTAGAGCGCCTAATCGGGGCCTAGGCGACTTTTTTAGGCGGTTTAGACGTTTATAACATAAAATATTATAAATATGATATTATATATAAAAGTTATATAAAATATCTATATAAAACTAAAAATTATGAAATTATAAACAAAAATTAGATAAAACATTTATTTATATTTATATTAAACAATATATGAATATTTATAACTATATATATAAATAAAACTCTAATTAAAATTGAAAAAATACATTAAACAAGATCTGTGTAATTTTAGGCGGTCAAGGCGGTTATCTAGGCGTTGCATAAGAGCCTAGCGCCTAGTCGGGGCCTAGACGACCGCCTAGACCGCTTTTTAGAACACTGATGGCATCATATGTAATATTTTACCTTTTATAAAGTTATTTAATTTTGAGTGATTCCCAATTAATAGTATAGATAATGTTTCCGTAAGATAGTTAAGTAAAATAATTGCAACTAGGTAAATAATTAAAAATGAAAAAATTAGTGAGCCATGGGCCCATGGCTCCGAGTGGTATATATGAGATGATAGAATAATTTCCTCATTTCACTAGATTTTGCCATTTATATAAATTTATATTGAATCACGATTTTGATTTAGCGTCATTATGAAAGCTAAAAAAAAAGTAATGACCAAAATAAAAGATATGCAATTTCAGATATTTCGTTCTACATATTCTTTTCATTTCTTGATTTTATTACCAAACACTGAGAGACAAATAACCTAATGGCTGCTAATTGGCTCTCGCTCTCTTACATCTCCAAACATTAGCAAAAGTTGAAAAGTATAGTTTTACTACAAAAAACACATACTGCATTTTTTTCTTTAAAGAAAATCTTGTCTGCTTGCTTCTGGTCGTCTATATAATATTCTAATAAGTAAAAAAACTGGCCAAAACCAGGCCATTAATACAACTAATCATCCTAGCTAGTTGGCCATTTTGTAATCATCACATTCAAGAAAAATATCCCACGAAGAACAATTTTGCATTAAATAGAGAATTAATTCCTGTCGACATTTATTTAACAAAAACAAGAAGGAGCACACCGTAAATTCATCCACGGCTTCCACACCTTCACCGTACGTGTCCCTTTCGTACTTTTCTCTATTCTAATTATAAAGTCCAAAAATATAAATATTTTAATTACTCAATTAATATAAAAAACCCAATACTTTCTACAAAAAGATAAAGTCGTAGTGGGAAAAAAAGAATAAATAAACGTAACCTTTCACCTTTAAAACCGTACGCATAGAGCTCAACGAACCCAAACTCACTCAAAAATATCTTCTTTCTTCTTCTTCTTCATTCTTCTCAATATCTCCAATGGGGTTTGGTAGATCTTCTTCTTCATCTTCTTCCTCAGCTCTAAAATGGCTAGGTTTCGTTACAGCCGTTTGGGTCCAATCTATCTCCGGCAACAATTACACCTTCTCAAATTACTCCGGCGCACTCAAATCCCTAATGAACCTCACTCAGTTAGAACTCAACAGTCTTTCCGTCGCTAAAGACATCGGAAAAGCATTCGGAATCCTTGCCGGACTTGCTTCCGATCGTCTTTCAACTCCCGTGATCCTTCTCATCGGTTGTTTCGAAGGTCTTCTCGGTTATGGTGTACAATGGCTTGTCGTAAGCCGCACGATTCAACCTATACCTTATTGGCAGGTACTTAATCAAACCCAAATTTCAGAATTGCAAACCCTAATTTTCCTCAATTTTGACGATTGTTGTTTGTTGTGCGTAGATGTGTGTGTTTCTCTGTATGGGAGGGAACAGTACTACGTGGATGAACACGGCGGTTCTGGTGACGTGTATACGAAACTTCCGGCGAAATCGTGGTCCTGTTTCAGGGATTCTTAAAGGATACGTTGGCTTAAGTACTGCGATTTTTACGGATCTCTGCACTGCTCTGTTTACCTCTGACCCAGCTTCGTTTCTTGTTCTTCTCTCCGTCGTGCCTTTCGCCGTTTGTCTCACGGCGGTTTTCTTCCTCCGTGAAATCCCTCCGTCTACTACCTCCGACGAGGATAACGAAGAGTCTAAATACTTCGCTGTGTTTAACATCGTTGCGGTTGTTGTTGCTGTGTACCTTCAGTCTTACGACATCATCGGAATCAAAACCGGAGCTTTCTCTATCGCGTTCGCTTCCATACTTCTCATTCTCTTAGCTTCTCCTATCGCCGTCCCATTCCATGCCTTTATCCGGAGCAAAGATCACGATGAACAAGACGTAGAAGGACGAATCGACGAACCGTTACTGAGATCAGGATCCGAGATTGAAGTGGAGGAAACAATGGTAGGTGCTGCAGCGGCGGCGGATAATGAATTGCCACCGTCGCTTAAGCCGTTAAATAACGAGGAGGTAGAGAATCACGGAAATGTGGTGACGACGGAGAAGAAAAGACCGGTTCTTGGAGAAGAACACACCATAATGGAAGCGATGTTGACCGTTGACTTTTGGGTGTTGTTTGTGTCGTTCTTGTGTGGAGTAGGAACTGGTTTAGCAGTTATGAACAATATGGGTCAGATCGGACTCGCGCTTGGTTACACTGACGTCTCCATTTTTGTATCAATGACTAGCATTTGGGGATTCTTTGGTCGGATTCTCTCCGGTACTATCTCCGAGCACTTCATCAAGTGAGTCACTTTACTAAAATATGTTTATCTAACAACGTGACTTGGAATATTCTTACTGATCACTTTAGGCACACGCATTCAAATGCAAATAATGTACATTCTGTGAATTCAGGGGTGATGTCAGTTTCCTCTGTTTCACCTTTGCTTTGCCGCTAAGGGAGAGAGTATATTACTTTCCTCTTCTGTTACTTGGAATTGAATATTTCCATTTACATGATATTTCTTTAAAATATTTTTTCAATTAAAGCTTGACATGTTAGGTCTTTCTCCTTTGGAGAAGTTTCATTGTCTAACAATAGACCGGTCCAATAGCTTGAGCCGGGGGACCATAATAAAAGTTTTCTACTTTTCTGGGTTGAAATATCTTTTTAGATTTTCTGTAGTCTTTATTTGAGAACGAAAGATTGTGGGACCTTTAATAATCTTGCTATTAAAGGGAACTTTTACTGCAGAGACTAATCTTGAATTTTTGTTTTAACTTTATAGAAAAGCTGGAACACCAAGACCATTATGGAATGCAGCAGCTCAGATCATTATGGCTGTTGGGTATCTACTGATGGCTTTAGCCATGCCCGGTTCACTCTACATCGGTTCAATGGTGGTTGGGGTTTGCTACGGAGTCAGATTAGCCATAACCGTACCAACAGCATCAGAACTCTTCGGTCTCAAATACTATGGACTCATCTACAACATTCTTGTACTTAATTTGCCTCTAGGATCGTTCCTCTTCTCTGGTCTACTCGCGGGTTTACTCTATGATGCTGAAGCCACACCAACTCCTGGTGGAGGCAATACGTGTGTAGGAGCTCATTGTTTCCGTATGGTCTTCATTGTAATGACGTTAACCTCCATTATTGGAGTCGGTCTTGACCTTTTGCTTGCGTATAGAACAAAGGGGATCTATGCGAAGATTCATGCGAGCAAGAAGGGTAAGAAATCTAGTGCTAATCTTCGATGAGAGTGGATTGGCTTTTGGTGACAATCATTTTTTGGGTATCTTTAGTTCTATAGTAAACGTAGATTTGTTTTGTCTATTTTCCAAAGCATTTATGTTCAGTATTATTGGAAGGGATGATTGTATTTGTATGTACACTTATGCTTGCTATCGTTCAAGCCTGTTAAGTGTGCTTAACCAGTTGTATGGTTTAAAGTTCAGATAATGGTAAATCAATAATCCACAATTTCACGAACGTACAAAACACACTAAATTGGAATGACACTTACATCTACAACGTCTTCAATTAGAAGGGGCAATTTCACGAAGGGACACTTTAACGAAGGGACAATTTCAATTCCATATGAGGGAAAATAAATATAAGAACCAACTGTATGATAGAGACTCAGAAGATAAAAAATCTTTCCGCAATTTTATTTACTTGTTTATATGCAAGTAATTGTAATTTACACATCTAAATAATTGTAATTTGAACGATTTTATTCGGTTAAACTTATTATAGACTCTTTTGATAATATAAATAAGAACTTTGAGAATTTGAAAACCTAGACCGATTGAAGTAAAGAGAACAAGAATCCGAACTAATAACATAACTCAGATATATATATTATTTGATATAAATCTATAGTAGTTTTGACTTACAACATAGTCTATACATTTATAACAATGTCTATGAGCATCACCAATGTATATATACAGACAGCTTCATCAAACCTTGAAGACATAAGAGACACGCATCAAAGAAGAAAACAAAACTTGTGAGGCTAAGACAAGAATGTTCATACTAGAGAGTGAAGCTTTGTCATATATCAATGAAATCCTCTTGACCCTCTAGATTGGTAAAGCTCCAATCTACTCTTTGCTTCTGGTAAAATCTCGTCAATCGTCGGTGCTTCCACCAAATGAGCTTGCTTTGTCGACCATTCAAGCACTACAAGAACCTCTTCTTGAGCTAAAGCCTCACTGTCCGGTACATTCAAAGCTATATAACAAAGTAGCATCAAAGCCGGGACTTGAACCATTTGTTCTCCAAAGTAGACCAATTGAATCAAATGCTTTGCACCTCCTGCTGCTATAATCGCTTTAGAGTGGTTATCGCGAAGGAAATTATCGGTACATGAGAATTTGATAAGCGCTACTGCGGCTTCCATTGCAACCTCTGCTTCTCTTTCATCTAGAAGCTTCACAAGTGGTCCAATGATCCTTGTTTCCGTTGCACGGAATGTTCTTGAAAGACTACCGATTGATTTGATACACGGGATTAGAAGGTCCGTTATTTCGTTTTCGATCACCTTAAGTAACTGTTCAACTACAGCTTTTGCAGCAGGAGAGGTTGGTTTGAAAGCTGAACGTCTAAGTTCTGGATACTGTTCAGCCACATCTGTGATCTCCATCATTGCCAAAGCGGAATATGACTTGACTTCATCGTCTCCTTTCTCTAACAGAACCGCAAAACAGAGCAATGCTCTTGACTCTGTTATGCTTCTACATATTTGGAGATTCCCTCTTGAGAGTTGCCACAGTGCTCTTGCAGCCATTGCCTTCATCTGAGCTTTAGTAGCTGGATCCTCAAACTCTCTTCCTTTTATGCTTGTCCCCATTAAAGAAACATGTGTCGGGTTGTTCCCTCTCGGGTTTGAACCACCCTTGGTATGATTCTGGTGCTGTTGGTTGCTCTGTTTTATCTGATTCTTGTTAGTTCCCGAACCCGAACCTGAACCCGAACCTGAACTCGGACCCGAACCCTTCATTGCTAATGTGTTTGTAATCAAGCTATGCATCTGGCTCGGTGTTTGATTACTCATAGGATGTGAAATATTGCTTTTTGTCTCGTCTTGCTCGCTATTCTCCTTCTTACCCGTCGGATTCGTATTACTTGCCATCACAACCGTATGGATCGAAGACAATGTCTGCTTGTTACTCACGATAGCGTATTTGCTATGTTCTTGAACCGTCTCAAAAGCTAAATGGCTTACAAGGAAACGAATGATGTTGTTCTGAGCAAAATGGTCTTGACATTTTGGATGATTTGAAGCTAATTCAGAAACAGCCCAAGCAACAACAGTTTGAACTTTCATATGACCTTCTTTAAGAATCTTTGCAAACACTTGACACACACCTGCGTTCACAATCTGTTCAACACTCTCTGGATCACGTCCTAATAACCCAATGGCTCGAGCCGCGTTTTCTTGACCTTCCATTTTACCTTCTTTAGCAAGTTTCAATAACGGAGGAACCCCACCTTCTTCAATAATCAACCTCCCGTATCGATCATTGTCACGTGCAAGCGACACGAGCGAAGCCGCTGCATCGGATCGATCATCGAGAGAGCCTGTGAACAGAATTGCAACTTGTTCCCAAATCAAACAGAGGATTGGTTCGTTGGCAGCGATGGGAGGGAGACCTAAATACTCATCGTCACGATCATCTCCTGAAGCAGAGACACGGAGAAGCCAAGAGACGTCTCCGATTGAATTCTCTAACTGCATCGTGATTTTCCTAAACGCAGCCGCGGGGATAATGGTGAAAACACGTTTCATCAGTCCCGTGGCGCGGCATTTTTCGACGAGGGCTAATGCTTTGAAGAGGACTTGCTCTGTATCGTCGATGATACGGCGCGTGGGACGTTCGTAGAGATCGTTGCTTGCACGCGCCGCTTGACGGAGGAGACCGGCGAGCTTTTCCGTTTTGGCTTTGACCTCTAGACATTCTTGACGGAATGAGTAAGCTTCGTCTGACGCTTTAGTTATCTGATCCGCTAATTGAATCGGTCTTACTAAGATCTGTTTCACGATATCCGCCATGAGAGAAACAACAGTCAAGAAACTCTTATAACTCGATCCTGTTGGTGTAATCAATCGAAAGTTAATGAAGATGGTGGCTTTGATCGCCGGAGACGACGGTGGAGCGAGGCGGGGAGAGAGAGATACAGAGAGAAAAATGAAATATTGGTGAAACGTTAATTTCTCCGAATTTTTCAAGGAAGAAGAAAGGCTCTCCAAAAATAGACGTTTTATATACAGAAACTGAATCGGATACTTTCAGTATAATTATAGAAACATTATTATTCGAATAATCGAATGTGAGATTGTTGGTGGAGACTATATGTGAATATAATGCAGTAATTGTCCTAGAATAATATAGCGTTTAATTTTCTTATTTATGTGATATTTCAACAAACAAATACGCAATGTTTGCATGCATGGTTTAGCCCGACATATTTAATGTTAATTGTTAAAGCAAGAAATTAATGTATATGCAGGACATAACCATGATAGTGGATTTTATTTCTAGCCTCAAAATTAGTTTAACCAAGTCCATAAGTGTCAAAGTTAGGGCCTGTCCAAGTTGGCACGGTATGTGGTAGGCAATAACATAAATGCATTGAGTCTGATTGTGAAGAGTTTCTTGTTCGTTGATGACTCTCGTGATTCTTGGTACGTTTGGATGCAAGCAAATTGTGGCACAACTTAACACAGTCAAGGACACCAGCTTGTCTCTTTTTAGTAAACCCGTAAACATCCTATTTCTAATTTTTAGAAATTTCTAACAACAACTTAATGGTTGAAGGGTGGTACAGAATTAGGTTTTATACTGGTGTTAATCATCTACTAAAACATATTCACTCAAGGAGAACGGTAGAGCTCAAATTATTCACAAATCTAAGATATTATGAACAAAGAAAAATAAAAAGGCTACACACACACACTTTGCATTAAATTCATCGGCGATCGAAGATCACACAGACACCTTTCGAAATAATGTAACTTACAGAATACGTAATCCAAAACCAAAGAAATATACTGGTTCCAACTTCCAATGCTTGTCAAACTCGGATATCTGTTAAACTTTCCCTTCGATTCTCGCATGAGTGAGTCCAACGCAGGCATCCACGAAATCTCCTTCAATGAAATCAGTCGACAGAATTTGCAACTTGTCTCCACATCCCCTGGAAACACACTGAGATATAAATAGCCTTGCGTGTTTTCGGATTCGATCAGTCACCGGTTTAACCCCAACAACCAGATTATCTGCTTGCGGAGTAACCGTGTTCTCAACCCGGTAAAAGAATCTTCTATAAGATATTGGTTGCTGTTCGCTCAGATGCTTCAAATTGCTCTGAAATTTCGTCCATGGAAGATCTGTATCGATCCAATTATCTTTTAGATAATCTGAGTTCCAGAGAAGTCCACCACGGCGCGGCTTCTGAGAGTCTCTTGGTTTCCAGATGCAAATAACCCTTTTCGGCAAAATCTCTGATATCGGTTTGTCGAACAAGTTATCGTCTTGATGTATCAAGAATTGACCTATCTTGTCTGCCAAGTAAGCCTCGAATCCCATAGGGTCTTTCTTTTTAAACTCGGTCCTTATCTCAAGGATTATGATCTCAGATTGGGTCTCCGACAAAAATCTAACGACGTCATTGAGGACGACATCAACGTTGTACGACGACAGAGCTCCATGGCAGACACTGCGGTCTTCCTGTATACGGATATCGAGGACACGTGTTCCAAGAACTAGCTGGTCAAAGATGGAAAGCGTTTGGCATTCACCCAACCAACGAGTGAACACAGGGTCCCCGATTCCGTTGGTGGCTGAGTCGTGCGTTCCGGGCCACACGATCTTGTTAAGGGTTAGCTTATCCACAGAGAGATGCGCCATCCAGTTCTTCCGATCGGGCGAGTGGTAGTCATCCCCAGGGAAATGCGAACCATTAGATTCTTGGAGATTGTCTAGGATTTGTTGTTGCTCAAGGACGTCCCGTGGCCGCTGGAGCTGGTTTTGGATGATCGATACCGCTGGATTTATCACTTCTTCTGCAACAGTTCTCGCAGAATCGTTGGCAAAAGATACCATACTGTCTACTAGGTTCCCGAAAAAAGACATGTTTGAGAGATGAGAACTTCTTTTAGGGTCTTGGCTAATGTCTCATGAAGTGTTTCTCTAACTTATGAATTCCTAGTCTTAAAGAAAGTTTCCTTTTGCTTCTTTCTAGTTAATTTCGTATTTCTCAATTTAACTATTGGCTTGTCTACAAGTTGGCCACTACTCGGTCACTAAGAACTTTATATGTCTAAACCATAGTTATAAGATAACATCAAGTTGTTGTTCTTTACTTAATTAAAAGAAAGAAAAAAAGTTGTTGTTTCTTACTATTATATATGAAGTTGTTGACAAGCTATATATGCTATGTGTGTATTTATATACGATAATCCAATTTTTCTATAAAATATTTGTCAGAATGACGTTCTTAGAAACCCTTCTTCTTAATTTAACCTTTTTTTTCCTGATTATAAGTTTACTTTGACATTTTCCAGTATAATATTTGATTGAATTCAATACTTCAGTATACAGTTTAATCAGGCTTTGAAATAACTAATTAATGTCAACATGACCTAGTTGAGAAATCCGAAAAGAGAAAGATATATGCTCAGGTTTTAGGCAGGTCTCTGATTCAAGGAATATGTCATCTCTGGAAGAGGTCGAAAGTCTCCAGATGGCGGATGCGTTTTGGATATGGAGACGCTTATCTTGCCGAAAAAGATTTACACTAGAGTATTTAACATTTTTTTTTCCATAATTCAAGAACCTGAGCGAGAGTAATCAACAGAACACATTCCCCTGCATCATTTTTTTCTCTCTGCTCGATTTTTCAAACAGAACGAAAATAGTTCTCGTTATTCACAGATTTAAGATATGACGAATAACTAAAAATGGAAAGGATACAATTATACAAACTTAACATACTCACTTTCATAAATAGTGTAAAGTGTAACTTTAGATACACGCAACACAACAGCAAATAATCTTAGTTCCAATGCTGGAGATCAACCGTCGTTCCATAGTTCTATCAAATTTTCCCTTCAATTCTTGCGTGAGTGAGTCCGACACAGGCATCGACAAAATCTCCTTCGATGAAATCAGTGGACAAAATCTGTAACTTATCTCCACATCCCTTGGAAACACACTGGGAAATAAAAAGCCTAGCGTGTTTTCGGATCCTATCAGTCACTGGTTTGACCCAAACAACCGGATTATCTGCTTGCGGCGTAACCGTGTTCTCAACCCGGTAAAAGAATTTTCTAGAAGATATCGGCTGCTGCTCACTCAGATGCTTCAAATTGCTCTGAAATTTCGTCCATGGAAGATCCGTATCGATCCAATTATCTTTTAGATAATCTGAGTTCCAGAGAATTCCACCACGGCTCGGCTTGGGAGACTCTCTTGGTTTCCAGATGCAAATAACCCTTTTCGGCAAAATCTCTGATACCGGCTTGTTGAACAAGTTATCATCTTGATGTATCAAGAATTGACCTAACTTATCCGCCAAGTAAGTCTCAAACTCCGGAGGGTCTTTGTGTCCAAACTCAGTCCTTATCTCCAGGATTACAATCTCCGAGTGAGTCTCCGACAAGAATCTGATAACGTCATCGATGACCACATCAACGTCGTATGACGTCAGAATCCCGTGGCAGATTTGGCGATCCTCTTGCACACGGATATCGAGGACACGTGTCCCGAGGACGAGCTGCTCGTAGATAGAGAGCGTTTGACATTCAGCCAAGGGACGAGAGATCAGAGGTATTCCGATATCGTTGGTGGCTGAATCATGCGTTCCTGGCCACACGATCTTGTTTAGAGTTAGTTTCTCCAACGTAAGACCGGCCATCCAGTTTTTCCGATCGGACGGACGGTAGTCATCGCCAGGGAAATGTGAACCGTCGGATTTTTCGAGATCCGTTAGGGTTTTTTCCTCATTAGACACATCTTTTTGCCGGTCGATCTGGTTAGAGAAAAAAGAGAGCATGTTTTGAGAGATTGATGAAGAAGGAGAAGAGGATAAGGTTTCTCTTGTGGTTGAGTTCACGACTTGTACTTTGTAGGGTTCACTTATAAATCTGAGAGATATCGTGCAGTGTTTGTCTTCAACGTGTGAAACGTTAGATAAAAGGCAATTATTTGTTGTGGATTGGTTGGAGTTTGACTTCTTAGTTCAAATTGATTGGCTATCTAATTAAAAGTTGCCAACAAATTAAGGTCTTGATAAACATGAGTTGTTAATAAAACGAATATGCGATGTGGTTTATGCATATTATATCAGAATCCAAGTACTAGGTCTATAAAATATTTATTTGGTTATTTCTTTGTCTTTATCTTTTTCATAAACTGTTTAGCAGGTAAGCATAATCAATTTTTAAATATACTTTAGGATTTGAAGTTAGCTTTTCAAAAGTTTGGATTTTTAAAATTATTTTGTAGAATTTATTTAGTCTTAGCTTTGGCATTAATATAAGTTATCAACTCAACAGAAATTGTTATTGTTTAGTGTATAAATTCTTTTGGATAATGAATGATATTTATACCAGGATGTACAAGTACAACAACTAATTTTCATTCCGTTAAATTATAGTATCAAATCTGGTATAATTGTTAATTGATTATACACAACCAGTGGATGACACGTGTGACATAAATAGTCTACAAAGTTTCTGCTTGGGAGAAACATATCTTTATAAATAAATATATACTGCTTGGTAAATGTATCTTTTTAATGTTACATTTATATGGAGACTGGAAATAAGTTACAGATATGACTTTCTCACAATAGATTGATCGATATTTTCCCCCTCTGATGACGTTCAAAGCTAAACACTAAGATTAGGGTAGAAATCTGAACTTACAAAAGGAGCTGAAAACTCGTCGAAACAAGCCATCCTGATACGCTCTGGCGTGGCTGGACTCTCTAGAGGGAACCAGTCTGTGAGACCCACCTCGGTTCTAGCCGCTTTAATAGCTTCCTTTATCGCAAAGAAAACCGATGTTGCAAGAAAGAATGGTGGCTCACCCACTGCTTTAGATGAATGTATTGCCTTTGTATTTGGATTTCCCTGATTTAATAAAGTATAATCTCAGGTTCAGTTTCAAATGTATGGCTACCAATTTAAAGCTTGGTCTCATAGTTGCAAACCTTGAGAAGAGAAACATTGAGGTTGAACGGCATGTCGTTGATGGAAGGTATCTTGTAGTTTCCGGGTCCACAAGTGAGTAAACTTCCTGGTTTAATCCATTTATGAGCTGCATCTCCCCATTTGAGTTCTTCTAAAGCTACCCAACCAAGTCCTTGTATAAACGCTCCTTCTATCTGTATATAGTCATATCAGATACAACATTATTCTTTTTAAAGATTGCAAGAAAGTACAGGAGGTTGAGAGAAGAACACGCACTTGTCCAACATCAATGGCTGGGTTAAGAGAATACCCGAGGTCCAACATTATATCAGCTGCTCTTGTGTGGAAATCACCAGTTAATGTATCTATCTCAACTTCAGCAAAGGCAGCTCCATATGTGTAATATCTAAAGGCATTCCCTTTTCCAGATATCCAGTCAAATCCAAGATCAGGAACAATGTGAAAACCATGAGCTGATAGGTCTATCCGTTGAAAGTAGCAGGCACTTACTAGCTACATGCACTCAGAGAGACAGCGATTGGTTCATCAAAATAGGCATCTAACTCTTCTGAGTTATTATATCAAATTGCAAGAGAGAAAGAATACCTCAGCAAATGTGTTGAAATTGTGCTTAGATGCAACAGGTTCCATTCTTGCTATAATCTGCTCACAAGCGTCTAAAACTGCAGCACCATACATATCAGAGCTCGCAGAAGCAGCAGTTGGTGACGCATTAGGAACCTATTAAGAGATCATCAAAACGATAAGAGAGGAAGAACATTTTTGTCTGATTATGTCTCAGCCCAAAGTGTGTAACTTATATTTGACTTATATGTACCTTGTCAGTGCTTGTCTCTGACACGAAAACTGAACTAAGTGGAATGTTAAAGGCGGACGCAGCAACTTGAGCGACCTTTGTATGCAATCCTTGACCCATCTCCACACCTCCATGAGTCACCAAAACAGTCCCGTCCGTGTAAACATGAACAAGAGCTCCAGCCTGTAACAGCCCCATAGTGTGAAGAGAAAAATAAGATCAGTATTTAAAATTTCAGATTCTAGCTTTGCCAGCAATGGCGAAATTTCCATGGCCGATTTTTTCTTATTGTTTTTAGTTTCTCGACAGAAAACTAAATTTGAAAGAAAAAGGATCCACTTCAAACAAAGATAACCTGATTCATGAACTTTGTGGTAAATGATATGCCAAATTTTGTGGGAACCATAGCTACACCACGCTTTTTCCACCGGTTATGACTATTAAATTCGTCAGCTTCTCTGCGGGCCTTTAAGAAGTTGCAGGATACTTTCAGCTCTTTCCAGAGCTGATGCAGCGTGCAGTGCTGAAGAGACTGAGAGTAATGTGTGACTGATCCTTCCACTTGAAAGTTCATCTCCTAAAGTAAAGTAACACCAGAAAGTATTAAGATAGGAAACTGACAAACTTCCTACAATCTTTCAGGAGATGGAGTTGTTTAGAAAATATTCAACTCACTTTGATTTCTTCAGGGCTTTTATCAAGCTCCGCTGCGATTCTTTGGATCCAGTTTTCTGTTATAAGCATACCTTGGGGGCCTCCAAACCCTCGGAAAGCAGTGTTGCTGGGAAAATTAGTAAAGCAAACGTTCCCTACAATCCTTACATGCGGGATCTCATAAACGTTATCCGAGTGAAACATGGCACGTTCAAGAACAGAAAGGGAGAGATCCAAAGAGTTTCCACCATTGTTGTAGATTTCAAGGTCTAAGGCCAATATTTTTCCTTCGTTCGTAAATCCAACCTGTAAGAGAGCAGAACACAATTAAAAGGAATTGTTTAGTTTGTCTAACAATCTCTTCCCACTGTTTCTTCTACTTTCAACTGTTTTCAGTCCTTTCCATTTCATTGTCTGCTCACTAATGGAGTCCACTGCCTAAAAATTCCGGGGAAAAAAAAACTGGAAATACCTTGTACTTTCCAAGGAAACTATGACGATGACCAGTTATCATCATGTCCACATCTCTGTCCAGTATGAGTTTCACGGGTCGATTCAATAGATAGGAAGGAACAGAAGCTGCAGCAGCAATGAAAGCTGATCTTGTTTCTTTACCACCAAAGCCACCACCAATTCGTTTGGTTTTGCATACCACTTTGGACATCGGAAGACCAAGAACATGGGACACATATTTCTGGTGCTTTTGAGGAGCCTGCATATAAATCACAACCACCAATATTTGCTTAAGCAGAGACAACATTATCATTTAATATCTTAAACTAGCTGATGCCTAATAGTTTTCTTTTACAGAGAGTTGATGGTCATGTACTGGTCGTACAAAGCATAAAACAAGTGAATTTCACTCAGTGAACTATACGGCAGTACACTAATAATATACTTACCTGTGTGGATGAAATCATATGAACTTCGCTGCCTCCATCTACTGTCCAAACCAAACTACCATTAGGCTCCAAGTAAAAGTGTTCCTGACCACCCATTTGAACCTCTCCCTCTATTATCCTGTCACACTGACCAGATTGAAAGCACAACTCGACATCCCCTTTTCTTAGCCTTTTCTGTGTGTTCGGATGGAAATTTTTAGCATTAATCGCCTCCTTGATTGATAATATCGCTTCTAGTTCCTCATACCTAACGTCAACTTTTCCTGCTGCAGTTTTTGCATTTTCATGCGTATCCGCGACAACCACACCAATGACCTGAAATACCAAAGTTAATGTTAATGAAATAATTGGGACGTAAGAAATACATATATCTGACAAAATACTGGATCATATGAGAACTTTCATTTACTTTTTGAGAGATAAACAGTACTATAAGAAAACTTTGCTTGATTACTTTCTGGTGATAGAAAGCATGCACAAAAAACAGTTTTGCTTATAAAAAGCATGTAACACTTCTTCTGAGACACAAGGAAGTTATAGGTTCGCCACTGAGTTTCCATGGAAAAGCTAAGAAAAAATGTGAAAATTTAGGTTTCAAATTTTCTTACTTGTCCCACACACGTGACCACATCTGTAGCAAATAATTCTTCGTCGGGAACAATTGGTCCAATCATATTATCCCCAGGAATATCTTTGGCAAGAAACAGACCAACAAAACCAGATGAAGATTTGGCTGCCGTATCATCAATTGAAAGGATGCGGGCATGTGGCACTTTGCTTAGCACAAAGGCAGCATGTAAGGTATTAGGAGGTACTGGGGTATCATCAGTATATTCTGCTTCCCCTGTGACCTACATAAAAATAATAAGTGTGTTGAGATACACTCTATGGACCTCCGGTGAGCCAACAGATGGACCAACATACCTGCATTCTCGCTGAAAGATGGACCTCCGACGAGCCAACAGATGTTCCCTGTTTTACTGTCTCATAGTCTTGCTTTCCAATTCTAGATAACCGAGGAACAGGTTGAACAGCTGACATATGGGAGGGTGGGAAGGTCTCTATCGCAGAATTTACATTATGTACATTATGAGAAACCCATAAGAAAAATTTAAAGAAGAAGCTTAGGGTTAGAGATTTCCGAAACTCCACCATTCCCCCAGGAGCATCTTCCTTAATCAAGACATCGCTCTGTATGACCCTAAGCGCATCTTGCAGAAGATCTTTATTCCAATTCTTTCCAATTAGAAATTCTTCAGTCTTTCTCGCACACAAGGAAAGTGGAGCCACACCTCCGTAGGCAATGGATGCATCAGAAACGAACAATTGTTGTCCCTTCTCTTCAAGAAACACACGCATTCCACCATTGACAATAGCTATATCATCATCCCTGCGATGGGCCTGCTTAAATTCTTTCACATACTCTAAGGGCCTTGTCCATGGAAGGAATACCGACAACAAGATCTCTTTGCTCCCCATATCCACTTTACGGTAACCAAGGAAGAAATCTTTTGCAGGTATAGATCTAACAACTCCATTGCAGTTAGTTATCCGAAACTCTGCTCTTGAAGCCATCCAAAGAGGATTTAAATCAGATATTGGACTAGCTGTACAGATGTTTCCACCAATGCAAGCAACATTTCTTATTTGTGTCCCAGCAAACCACTTCAGCTGTTCGATAAAAGACTTGCATGCTGATGTTTCATGTGCAGGACGCTCCTTTACTAGCTTCCTGAATAACCTCAGGAGTTCAGAAAGTCTCAAAGCTGAACCAACCTCTATCCCATTGTCACTGACATTCAACGCATTGAGTTCTGGGACTTGAGCTACAGAGATTAGCACCTGATACTGTAACCTCTTCAGTCTCATTTCGATTCCCACCTCCGTATTACCTACCAGTAGTTTTGCATCAGGAAAATTTGCTTTGAGCTCAAGCAAGTTCTGAAGACTTACGGGTCTATACCAGGTAAGCCCCCCATTCCCCCTTAACTTTAAGGTAGCTAACTTCCTCAGCAAAAGTTCAGGGGGGAAAATAAGCTCCTTTTCTGTATACTTAGCTCCATCTATATCACTATAAGAGATTGACTGAAATCTATCTTCATTACAACTGGCCACTTCATTAGTTGTTTTTGATCCACAAGAACAAGGCTTGCCAGTAGATGGGCAAATATTTGAACCGTCCTGAAGGCTAAGTGAAGATACACCACAGTAGAGAGCATCATCAGATTTTGCAAAAACCCGAAACGCATCAACAATGGGTCGATAACCAGTACAACGACATAGATTTCCTGCAAGACATTCTTCAATCTCCTCCTCACAAGGTGAGTTTTTACTTGACCTCAATAACGAATACATTGACATGATAAATCCGGGAGTACAAAACCCACATTGGGAACCATGAGAAGATGCCAAAGACTCCTGAGAGAATCAAGATCACAACAGTGACAAAGAATCTCCAGAAACAAGAAGAACTAGAAACTTCAAGAAGTAAGACTTACCTGCACAGGGTGCAAGCCAAGTTTGCGATGCCCAACTCCCTCGATGGATATTACATGCATCCCTTCTACAGAATAGAGAGGCGCTAGGCAAGCATTGACAGCATAATGCCTGCAATAAAAGTTTCCATATGAAGAGAGAAAGAATCAATAAGAAAGCATAAACTTAAAGTAAAGCAAAGCCAACATATGAGAGCAAAAGATACGTACACACATGTCTTTGAATTTCTATCATAACTAGAAACCATCACCGTGCAAGCCCCACAACCACCTTCGCCGCAGCCAAGCTTAGTCCCGGTCAATCCTAAATCTAAACGCAACAAGAAACATCTGTAAGTTAGAAACTACTTGATGACCATTTTTTTCCAAATTAAGAAACACAAGGGACCCAGTGGATCAAACATAAACTCGATTTGTAAGAATCCAGAATCCATAATTCAGCTAAGAAACTAGGAATCCATTTCTCAATCCAAAAAAGAGTAGAATTTTGATCCTGAATCTTCATGAAGAGTGGTGCAAAAAAAAAAAAAAAGAATCTTCATAAAGAAGAAAATTGATTTTGAAAATTAAACTTGTTTGAGTACTTTAAATCATCCCCAGCACTTGGATACAATCGGAAGAAGTTAAAAACGAACCTCTGAGATATTCGAGAAGTGTCATATGAGCCAATCCATCAGGCAAGACTCTACGAACGCCATTAACGTATAGTATCGCCTCCGTAAACTCGTCTCCGATCTCTCCGTCCTTTTTCAGTGAACCCATTTCTCAAATTGAAAAACAACAAATCTGAGAGAAAACTCGAGTTAACGATTTCGATTGGGAATTTGGGATCGAAACTAAAAAACGAAGATGGCGAAGTTGATTACGCCAAGTCAAACCTCAACAAGAGAAGAAAAAAGAAACATTTCCTTCTTTTTATATATATAAAAATCGTTTCTTTCTGATACCATCCACCGATTCTTCATCATCAGTTATGCAGTCGATTTTTTTTTTTTTACTGAAAAATAGAACCCAAAATAGAAAGAACAAAAGTTAAGTTCTAAACTTAAGATTTGCTTAAAGAAATGTTGATGATTAATGTTTGGTTTTGATAGATGATGATTAGTGCTGCATTGTAACATTTGTGGCTTCTCTATCTTTCTAATTGGACTTAGATCTAAGCATTTGAAGTATCACTGTAAGACTTGCGACAATATAGAGTTAAAATGGATTCATGTAGTTTAGTTAAAAGCACCTCTGAGGACTGAGATATTCAAGAAGCGGCGTCATATGAGCTGATCCATCAGGCAACACTCTACTTCATCATCAGTTTTTGTTTTTTCATTTTTGTTTCCAACTAACAAATTAAGCCCACTTAAGCCCATATAAGATGAATATAGCCCAATTTTGGAGTCATCAATCAGGTCTGGGACACCATTACAAAAAAACTCAGAAACAGAGAAACGCGGCGGAGGAGGTTTACCAACCATTATTTTCCCTTACTTCTTCCTGCGCCGCTTTTCAAACTTATTCGACTAGACAAGCTCGGAAATTTCCGAACTCATGGGTAAGACCAAGTATAAACCTGTGGAGGATGTGAACTCTCAAGTGGTGGATGATGTTGAGATAGCAGAGGAAGTAGAAGAACAGAGAAACGACGGAGAAGTTGAAGAAGAAGAAGAGCAAAAACAAGAAGAGGCACCTAAGAGTTTCGAAGAGCTAGGGCTTGATTCTCGTCTTATCCGTGCCCTAACTAAAAAGGGTATAGAGAAACCAACCCTTATTCAGCAATCTGCCATTCCTTACATTCTGGTAATGAAACTATAAAGTCTCGACCTTTTTTTCGACCTTCGATGGTTTTGTTTCGTGGGAATGATATGATTGTCTCTGTTGTTCTTCTAGGAAGGAAAAGATGTGGTTGCTAGGGCAAAGACTGGTTCAGGTAAGACTTTGGCTTACCTTTTGCCATTGCTTCAGAAGCTATTTTCAGCAGATTCTGGAAGCAAGAAGAAGCTTGCTCCTTCTGCATTTATTCTTGTTCCATCTCGAGAATTATGTCATCAGGTTTGTCTTAGACGCTTGTTCTCCTACTTTCATTGATTTCAATGATTTATGAGAAATCATGTTTGATTTGGCAAATACAGGTTTACTCCGAGGTTTCTTCGCTTATTGAGCTGTGTAGGGTTCAGCTGAAAGCAGTGCAGTTGACTAGTAGCATGTCTGCTTCTGATATGGTTAGTGTTGCATTTCTCATCATGATAGCATTCCATCGATTTTCTAATTTTGTTTCAATGTTTCATTTTATAGCGTAATGCATTGGCTGGACTGCCTGAGATTCTTGTCTCCACACCTGCTTGTATTCCGAAATGTTTTGCTGCCGGAGTTTTAGAGCCCACTGCTGTCAGTGAATCACTTGCAATTCTGGTTCTTGATGAGGTATGATATATGTGCTTCAATTATAATAGTGGCTTTGTAAGACGTTGGTTTGTGTTTTGCGAATGCACTAGATAATCAAGTAGTCACTCTTTTAAGTCAGGAAGTTGCATGATTTGATTTTCTTGGAGGTTATAGCTATCATATTTTTCCTTTATATTCCTCTCTTTGAGGAGATGTTGATATATTTCTGTTATCAGGCAGATCTTTTGTTGTCATATGGATATGAAGATAATCTAAGATCGGTAACTTCAATAATCCCAAGGCGTTGCCAATGCCTTCTTATGTCGGCTACCACAAGGTTAGACATACATGGATAATAATGATTCTATTTAAACTCATATTTTTCTCCGAAGTTTGTCTTGAATGGTTGACTGATAATATTTTTGCAAAATCTTAGTTCTGATGTCGAAAAATTGAAGAAATTGATTCTGCACAACCCAATCGTTTTGACCTTGACAGAAGAGAACGACAAGGATGAGGCCGTCCCAAGTAATGTTCAGCAGTTTTGGGTATGATTCGGTCCCTTAGATTTGTTTAAATCAGTTTTGCATTATGTTTGGTTTATAAGTTCACAGTTGTGGGTGTGATTAATAATGATAAGTGTGTTATCTTGTCTTAGATTTCTTGCAGTGCTCAGGATAAACTGCTTCACATTCTTGCTCTCTTGAAGCTAGAGGTTGTTCAGAAGAAAATTCTGATATTCATCAATACGATTGACATGGGATTCAGGTTGAAATTATTCTTAGAAAAGGTAAGTTTTGGGCACCTATACAAGCATTCCGATTAAATAAACTGTACCTGTAATATTAATAGTGAATTAATCTTTTGTTTTGTTTCTGCCAGTTTGGAATCAAGTCTGCAATTTTAAACGGGGAGTTGCCTCAGAATTCTCGGCTTCATATCCTTGAGGTACATCACCAAGTCACACACCTAGATTTAGTTTCTCCGTTTAAGCAGCTGCGTTTCATAATTCATCACTGTATATTTTTTTTCTACAGCAATTCAATGCAGGTCTTTTCGATTACTTGATTGCAACGGATGATAATAGCCAGACTAAAAAACAAAAGGAAGAGGCTAAAGGTGAGGAGAACAAGGAGAACAATAGAAACAATAAGCGTAGCAAACCAAAGCTGGATGCTGAGTTCGGTGTAGTTAGGGGAATTGATTTCAAAAAAGTTCACACGGTATGCTACTCGACTTTGGCCAAGGGGATTTTCTTTTCTTTATTTTTGTACTCTTTGCTACTTGGAATCTTTAAAGACTTTCCTTGTTTTCTTTGCTCTAGACTCTTAGCCTTCCCTTAAACCTTTTTTATGCACAGGTCATAAACTTTGATATGCCTCAAAGTGTTACTGGATATATTCATCGAATTGGGCGTACAGGGAGAGCATATAGCAGTGGTTCTTCCGTTTCTCTTGTGAGTTTCTCGTCTAACAATACCGTTTTATCGATGATCTCTTTAAATTTTGCAAGTCTAATGCTCTGCTTTATTTGCCACAGGTATCTCCTGATGAGATGGAAGGGTTTGAAGATATAAAGTCCTTCTTAGCAAGCGACAAGAACAAGGATAGTGATATTATCACACCCTTTCCTTTGTTGACCGAAAATGCTGTAGAGTCTCTTAGATATAGGGCTGAGGTGAGTAATCTTTGTAGTAAGCTGCTTCCTTCTTTAATTAAGTGAGAAGTACTAAAAGTTGCAATTACTTTTCAGGATGTGGCAAAGAGTGTTACAAAGATTGCAGTTCGAGAGTCTCGAGCTCAGGATTTGAGGAATGAGATAATCAACTCCGAAAAGTAACCAAGAACATAACTGTTCTTTAGGTGTGATGTTTATTCTCTTGAGTTTTTTCTTCTTCTTAATTTCTCTATTTCTTTTTTCAGGTTAAAGGCTCATTTTGAAGCTAATCCAAGAGACTTAGATCTGTTGAGACATGACAAGCCTCTGAGTAAGACTGCACCTGCACCACATCTAAAGGACATCCCTGAGTATCTAGTGGACCCAAAGACTCAAGAAGCAAGCAAGATGGTAAAACTAGCTAGAGCCGCAATGGGCAACACTAGGAGATCTGGTGGGGGCGGTGGTCGCAACAACAAAAACAAGAAACGGTCCAGAAAAGGCAGCGACCCACTCAAAACCTTCAACCCCAATGTAAAACATTACTGAATTTCTCCTTTTTCTCTGCTTTGTGTGTATATGTGCTAAATTTTTTCTCTGTTACTTGCTTTTCTTCAATCAACCAGGGATCTAAGAGAGGACACGGTGGCGGCGTTGGCCAGAAGAAAGATGGCAGAGATTCTAGCGATGGCTCGACCAAGAAACAGAAGACAGTTTAAGTTATTTCGTTTTGCTCAAGTGTAACCAAATTTTGACTGTTATAATCAATCACACAAAAGAACGGAGACAAGAGCAACCATCTTTTAGCTCTATTCTTGTAACATCAGAAGAGAAAGTTTTGTGACCAATTATCCTTTTTTTGAGTTCTTCTTTGATATAGATTTTTGTAAGCTTGTGACGACGATCTTTGTAGGGTTCAAAATGTTCTAGTCCACATGGTTTTGGACTCATTTAGATATTTTTCGAATTGAATCGACACATCTTATGAAGGTAAATATGCTTGCACGTTTTTGGTTCGAGTATTTATGTCACACGTTTAACCCTAAACAAACAAAAAAGTTTACAAATGTATGTTTCTCCAAATCAACAACCTTGTTGATTACAAGTACCTCAAGCTATGAACTTGGGTGGCTTTCTAATAAGAGTTGCTTGTTCGAAGGCATAAGCAATCTCAATGAGCTTTGGCTCTGAGAATCTCAGTCCTCCAAAGCTTATTCCAAATGGAACTCCTCCATTATCATATCCTGCAGGGACATTGATTCCTGGATACCCTCCAATGGCGAGGACAGAGCTCAAACTTGAACCAAGTGCCACTATTGAATCTAAATTCCTCTCTTTCATTAGCTTTTCGATTCCATTCCTCGATAGTTCTTTCATTTTTTGCAACGCTGCTTTCTCTTTCTCACCCATTCCATTTGTGGCTTCTGCTGTAAGGAACACCTCTTGTCCCCATTCTTTCACTTTTTCCTGTGTTTTTTTTTTATCAATTCATTGTTCAGATACCTAACCAAAAAAAAATCAAAATCGTTTGAAGCTTAGTACTTACTTGTTCAGCGAATTCCTCGTTGTAGGCAATAACATCTGCTAAGGACCGGACTGGTGATTTCACAAGCTCTTTAAGATATGCATTGAGAGACATCTTGAACTCAGCCAAAAGTGCTATCTCTTCACCACTATCAGTCCCACCCACAATGACTTCCATGTTTGGTATCGTTAGATTGTTAATGACGATAGCACCTTCTCGTCTTCATCCGAGGAAAAGCAGAGCTAGAATTAGATATGGTGTTCTCAGTTGATGGAATCAAACTTATAACGAGTTTTACCTTAATGTTTTGATGTGATGATCAAGACGAGAAGAATGCTTCATTACAATCCCTAATCTCTTACCTTTGAGGCCACTAGTTGTCAGAAACTGCTTGTAACCCCCTTCAGGTATGAACTCAGACGCAGATTTGGTGGCCTTGTCCAATGGATCATAACCAACAATAGCATCAAGGAGATGAACAGCATCCGAAACTGTCCTACAAATCGGCCTAACATCGCAAAACATAGAGAAACACTCGGCAAAATGGTACACAAATCAAATAGTTAGTAGTGGTGGGTGCTTTTAGAGTCTTAGTCTCTCTCACCCTATACTGTCCTGTCTCAAGGAGATAGGAACTACCCCGGCTCGGCTCGTGAGCCCGACACTCGGTTTAATCCCGACCACAGAGCTCTGACTTGCTGGAGAAAGAATGGAACCATCAGTTTCAGTCCCTAGTGACAATGCCACAAGATTGGCTGCTACAGATATAGCTGATCCACTACTTGACCCAGACGGATTTGCTGATAAAACATATGGATTCTGCAGCATTTGAAACTTTTTGGTTTACCAAATTATTGATGGAGAAATGAATCTCATGAGATGAAGAAAGTAACCTTTCCTTGGAGGCCACGTGCGCTCCAACCATCTGGGATGGAGAAAGATCGAAAATTAGCCCATTCACTTAAACTGGCTTTGCCCAAGATCACAGCACCAGATTCTCTTAGTCTCTTGACAACACAGGCGTCTCGAGCCACGACCGAACCAAGCAAGGCAAACGAGCCAGCCGTGGTGTTAAGCTTGTCCTTGGTGGATATTGAATCCTTGAGCAGAACCGGAACACCGTGCAAGATAGGAAGCTTAGTGGCGTTTTTGAGGTCACGTTCTTTGTCTGCGATCTCTGCTTGTTGATTCGCATCAGGATTCGTCTCGATGACTGCGTGGAGTATTGGATTAAGTTTGGAGATTGCTTCGAGATACAACTCCACAAGCTGCTTTGATGTTAGTCGTTTCTCCTTGAAAGCAAGTCTGATGTCTTCAATGGTGGCTTCTTGGATCGAGAACATTGAGGTAAGCGCTTGAGGAAGAAGAAAAAGAAGAAGAATAAGAAGAGATGAGGAGAAGATGAAACGCAGAGCAACCATGGCTAGAGAAAGAGAAAGGAAAATGGTCAAAATTGCTGACCAAAATGAGCAACCACGCCAATAACTCGATTGCTTTTCTAAACGAGATTGATAACATCGTTGACCAAAATCAGCCAAAACTGTTACATATTTTGTGTGTACTTACTTACTTGCATTACGTGTTTTAACTCATTAAGTACGAAAATTTGACGTTCGTATATATAGATTGAGAGCTGGGCTAAGGTTTATCAATCATCTCTTCAAAAAGATTGTATCTTTTTTCTTCTTCTAAACAGATTTGAGTGTAACAAAGTCTTCTTTTTTCCTAGTCAGTCTTGCATAATTCGCATATATTTTTGTTCATTACTACGAACATGAATCAATTACTAGTACTACTTTGTTCATCAGAGAAGCAAAAACACAAAGCAGTAATTGGGTAAGCATATAATTATTTCAGAACCCCAGAAAACACAAAAGGGTCTTGTTACAAACTCTGAAACGATCCCAAATCAGAAAAAAACTCAAAAGTAAAAACAAGCAAAGGCAAAGATAACCATTATTCATAAAGATAAGGTCTTTCTCTCAGTCACTCACTCAGATCTAAGAAAGCTGACCACAATCAGTGATGGTTACGACTTTGGAAGTCTTTCCAGAATCAGATCCAACTTTCTCAATGGCCTTGACGACGTCCAAGCCTTTAACAACTTGTCCAAACACAACGTGCTTACCATCTAACCACGAGGTCTTATCGGTACAGATGAAGAATTGAGATCCGTTAGTGTTAGCACCAGAGTTAGCCATTGAGAGAATCCCAGCTCCGGTATGCTTCTTAATAAAGTTCTCGTCTTTGAACTTAGCACCGTAGATCGATTCACCACCGGTTCCGTTCTTGGCGGTGAAATCACCTCCCTGACACATGAATCCGGGAATCACACGGTGGAAGATCGATCCCTTGTAGTGAAGTGGCTTACCCATCTTTCCGATTCCTTTCTCTCCGGTACACAGAGCACGGAAATTCTCCGCCGTGTTTGGGGTCGTATCAGCGAATAGCTCCATCTCGATCCGACCGATGGGAGTACCGCTCAGACTCATGTCGAAGAAAACTCTAGGGTTCGCCATTTTTTCTGGAAGATTTTGAAGAGAGAAATCGATGAAGAAGAAGATTGATAATGAATTAGAGTTTTTTTGGAGAGGTTCTTATAGAGAGGATTTAATTTTTAAAGCGGTGAATCTGAAAAAGGAATTTTTGTTATTGGCCGTTGATTTAGGACACGTGTAGGGTTATGATGATATGGATATTAACCGTGGTTAAATCGGATCTGACTAGGGTTTAAGTCGCGTGGATCCGAGGCTCCTCGTATCCATAATAATTGATTCTTTTTAGATGGACCGACCGAATTACGGCGTTAAAGTAGTGGGCCGACAACAAAAGCATAAAGCCCAATATCTTATTTCATTGATTTTTTTGTTTTAACATTAGAATATTTTGGACTTTTGGTGTATGAGCGAGCATTGTTTTTGCCAACAATAGTTCTCCGATTCTATATATTGACCACTCGATTTTATTGGAGAGTGTACCATTTAAAATTATGTATGTGGTGATTATCTTTCAGCACGTGAATACTTACTTGTACATGATGGGATATTTACTGGATTCACGATCTTATGACTTACATAGTTACATTGACAGTTGATTTACTTGAAAAACAAATAAAAAGTGGAAGAATGATGGAGATTTTGAGCTGAATATTCACTTTTTTTTTTTTTTCTTATTTCGCTTCTTGTGTAATCATAATTTTTTTTTGCTTATTTGACCTTGATCCAGTTACTTTACATCGGTTGGTAGACTATGACCACTCATATTCCTCAAAATAAGAATGTTGGAGACAAAGATAAGTAATGATTAAGCCCTTTAACCAAAAAAAAAAAGATAAGTAATAATTATGCCTTGGTGGGATTAGTAGATTTCACTTTTTACTAGATTAGGCCACTTTGTTTTGTTTGGCAAAGTAATTTGATTATTTTCAAGTGACATAATCAATATGTAAATCCAAAGTCTAAACTGAAGAAAAATACGTACGAACATCATCAAATCTTAATCATTTGGTTTTTTTTTTGTGAGATTAATCATTTGGTTTTTGATTCAGCGACTCCTAACAATGGTCTATGGCCGGAATCTATCTTTCTTTCAACAATTTTCATCATATTTTATACACTATTAGTATCACAGTACTACTGTCTGGATTAGAATAATCTTTAAGATATATGTCCCTAAAAATCCAAAAGTTAAATAAAATCAAATCATCACAAAAGAAACTTTTGGAGTTGTCCAACAGACAGTAATATGATCATATTGTTTTATATCATCATCTAGCTAGTAATATTCGTTCTCCAACGTTAGCAAACTATACGACCTTTTCTTAGTGTCATTATCAACAGCAGTGACTAAAAAATTCAGAAAGAAACAACCAATATGCAGCAGGCTGCGCAGGGCACGAGATCCACTGCCACCGTACACGTGGACAACCAAACATTTTACTCACTGCAAAGATACTCTCTCACGTCACTAAAATTATTTTAACTTCTATAGTTTGGTAGGTAAATCGAAAAACCATTAATTTATTTAAATAAAATGCATACAAAATGTTTAACTCAAAAAGCAAACAACCTCCGTGCAAATCATATCATATGCATGGCTTAAAGGGTTTTGCCTTCACCTCCCCGATCGCTAGAGTTACTGTGCTCGTCTCCATCTTCCCGTCACAGTCACATCTCGTCCGTACACGTGGACCCACATCCTCCTTAAGCTCACTAGCTGATTGATTCGTCTTACCTTTGGCCGTTTCGTCTCTCTCTCTCTCGTTTAATTACTTGTATCGTCGACTCTAGTGATACTCTCGCTTCTCTGTTACAAGATTGAGAGAGAAGATAAAGAGGCATAGCTCGTTTCATATCTTCTTCCTTCGACGCTGGATTCATAAGGTTCGTGATCTATCTACGTGTTGCTGTGGTTATGAACATTTACGGTTGATCAAGTTTTCCCCTGCTTTGTTTTTGCCGGATCTCTCTCCGAGAGTTTTGTTTCCGATCGTTTCTGTGCGTGATATCGTTAAAACCGAGTCGAAATCTCTCCGGTTTGTTTTCTTGTTCTTTGTGATTACATGGTGGAATCCGACGTTTCGATGTTTATATCGTTCGATTTCTCTTGTTCGTGGAGTTTCTCTGATGTTTGTGTTAGTCCGCGTTCTGATTTTATCCGGTTTGATTAATCTTGCATATAACAGTCTCGCAGAAGGTTTCATTGCATTTTTCAACTGGCGATGCCGAATTTAGTTTGTCTATAACCTGTTTACACGTTTGATCATGACATTGTTGTGCTATTGCGAGCTCAATGGATCTGATCGATTTATGTGAATGCAGGGCATGATATTTTGGTTAAGATTTGAATCAATCTGGAGCAATGTCGACTTTTAATCTGAGTGTAGATGTGAATCAGAATGGGAATGTCAAGAATGTTGATTCTTTATCTACATTGGACGATATCGATGACATTGATTTCGCCAAGTTGCTAGAGAAGCCAAGGCCGTTGAATATTGATAGACTGAGATCACTTGACGAAAGGTCTCTTCATGAATTAACTGGTTCACCACAGCTTAGAAATGCGGATAATGCTTCTCGGGCCCCTGATCACGCTGATTATGTGATTTCACCAAGCGTGGGTAGGAGGTCTGGATTCAATACTCCTAGGTCACAGCCTGGATTTGAGTCTCATCCTATGGTTGGTGAGGCCTGGGATGCTTTGAGGCGCTCAATGGTATACTTCCGTGGACAACCTGTTGGGACTATTGCTGCTGTGGATAATTCTGAAGAAAAACTCAACTATGATCAGGTGAAGAGTCTTAATATCTTCTGAAAACTTCCAAATAACCACATTTTATTGTTACGTTTCATGTGTTGACTGTTCATTGATCTTGTATCTCTGCCTTGACTTTATCCTTTAGGTGTTCGTGAGAGATTTTGTACCAAGTGCTTTAGCATTCTTGATGAATGGAGAGCCAGATATAGTTAAAAACTTCCTTTTAAAGACTCTTCGTCTTCAATCGTGGGAGAAAAAGATTGATAGATTCCAGCTTGGTGAGGGAGTTATGCCTGCTAGCTTCAAGGTTTTCCATGATCCTGTTAGAAACCACGAAACGCTGATAGCTGATTTTGGCGAGAGTGCAATTGGAAGAGTAGCGCCGGTTGATTCAGGATTCTGGTGGATTATACTGCTCAGAGCCTACACAAAATCTACAGGGGACTCTTCTCTTGCTGACATGCCTGAATGCCAGAAGGGTATCCGGCTGATACTAAGCCTGTGTCTGTCTGAGGGATTTGATACCTTTCCCACTCTCTTATGCGCTGATGGTTGCTGTATGATTGATCGTAGGATGGTAAGCAGCAGATTTTCTTTATTAGTTATTTCTAGTGTTTCTTTCTTCAAGGAGAGTTTGAGTTAGGTGCTTCATCAATTTTCCATTTTTTAATCTTGTGTTTTCTGTATTTTAGGGAGTTTATGGTTACCCGATAGAGATTCAAGCCCTTTTCTTTATGGCCTTAAGGTGTGCCTTGCTCCTGCTTAAACATGACGGAGAAGGTAAGGAAATGGTGGAACAGATAGTTAAGCGACTTCATGCATTGAGCTACCACATGAGGAGCTACTTTTGGCTAGACTTGAAGCAGCTTAATGACATTTACCGATATAAGACAGAGGAATACTCTCACACTGCTGTCAACAAGTTCAACGTAATCCCTGATTCTCTTCCAGAATGGGTTTTCGACTTTATGCCGCCTCATGGAGGTTTTTTTATTGGCAATGTTAGCCCTGCAAGAATGGATTTCCGTTGGTTTGCTTTGGGTAATTGTATAGCAATATTGTCTTCCTTGGCTACTCCCGAACAGTCAACAGCAATTATGGATCTCATAGAATCTCGCTGGGAAGAGTTGGTTGGAGAAATGCCACTGAAAGTTTGCTATCCCGCAATAGAAAGCCACGAATGGAGAATAGTAACTGGTTGTGACCCCAAAAACACTCGATGGAGCTACCACAATGGAGGATCCTGGCCAGGTTTGCTTCTTCTCTACTTTTAGTTGGAAAACAAAGGAATCTCTCCTGTCCCAGTGTTCTTCTGGTGTCACTGTGGTATCTTAATCTTAGGAAAAGGCTATTCTGACCCTTATTGATGTAATTTATGTTTAATGGTACACAGTGCTGCTATGGCTTCTGACGGCTGCTTGTATCAAAACTGGTCGACCTCAAATAGCAAGACGAGCAATTGAAGTAGCAGAGGCTAGGCTCCATAAGGACCATTGGCCTGAATACTATGATGGAAAGGTAGGGAGATACGTGGGGAAACAGTCGCGTAAAAACCAGACTTGGTCAATCGCCGGATACTTAGTAGCCAAGATGATGCTGGAAGATCCGTCACATGTTGGTATGGTTTGTCTTGAGGAAGACAAACAGATGAAGCCCGTTATGAGAAGATCCAACTCCTGGACTTGTTGAAAACGTTAGAAAGAGATGAGCTAAGAAGAACCTTCTTCGTGATTCCTGGTTTTTAATGCTGATAACGACTCTTTCTTCGTTTTTCAGTTGCACATTTTACGTTGTTTGCTTTGTGAAATATTTTTTAGACTATGAAAAAGATTTAAGCATCGTAAAAAATATTTCGTATGTTTAGCTTCATGTCTTTATTATATGCTTTATCTCGCTATTGAAATGTCGTCTATAGAGCAAAGAAGGGGTTCTTTCTTGATCTGCAAGGTAAACCTTTCACTTTATTGTTCAGACATCAAGGTTTCTAGCGATGATGCCTTCAAATGTAACACCAGGTCCAAAAGCCAGAATCAGACCCCACTCGTCTTCCTCTTCATTCATGTTCCTCACTTTCTTGCTCTCCTCCAACATATACTCCAACACATAAACGATCGAATTGCTGCTCGCATTGCCATAGTCCATGAGAGCTCTTCTGCTTGGACTCAGCTTCTCAGGCGACAGGTTAAGCCGCTTTTCCATCCGATTCAAAATGGCTGGTCCACCTGGATGAACCGCCCAGAACATCTGGTTGTAGTTCTTATGAGCCAATCCCGCTTTTCCTATTAGCTTCTTGCAGAAATTCTCCACGTTGTCTTCTATTATCTGTGGAAGCTCTCTCGCTAGCTTGAAGTTTATCCCTTGTTCTGTTAGCCTTCCATCTATTGTCTTCTCTGTGTCTGCGCATTGAAAATGCAATCCATACTTATCCAAAAATAGTCTTAAGATATAGACACATAACTGGATGCAAAAATCTTGTGGTCTTTTACCAGGTAAAAAATTCTGTATTGCAGTGTGAAGCTCAAAGAGAGGCTTCTCGCAGATCGGGTCTGGATCGGATCCGACGATCATAGCTCCGGCTCCATCACCAAACAACGCCACCCCAACAAGATCATACGGTCTATCCACACTTGGGGGTTTGAACCCAATGATGGTTGTCTCGGACGTGGCAAGCAAAACTCTACTGCCCGGATTATTCTCGGCTATGTCTTTGGCTACACGGAGACCTGCAACGCCACCAGAACAGCCGACGAAGTAGAGCAGAACACGGTGTGTGTCAGGACTGAGTCCAAGCCCCTTGGCTAAGTACAAGTCCCCACCAGGAAGACGAGCTTCGCTTGAGGAGACATAGACAAGGTGAGTTATTTCCGAAATAGAACGCCCCCAGTTCTTGATGCATGCTCTGGAGGCTTCTACTGCCATCTCGGTCACTGCATCGTTGCAGATGTCTAGACGCTGCGTCACTGTGGATCCTCCTTCAATGGCAAGTTCTGGATACTTCTTGAGAATCTCCTCCGACATCACAACATACCTTGTCTTCACCGTTGTTGTCTTGCCTGTATATAGTAAACGAACAGTTCAAACAAACCTCAGTTGTCAGGAACTTACAAAATGAGATAAAAAGTTGAAAGAAACAGAGGTTAAAGTGAAGACATTACAGAGACGAGTAAGCTTCTGTTTGAGTTCAGGGTCATCACAATTGGTGGTTTTGAAGTAACCATCGACTAAGTACTCTTGCATTACTAGCTGGTGAGGAAAGGCTTTTCCGAGAGCAAGAATTGTCGCTTTTCCCGGGTTTGATTTCTTCACTGAACCCAATACTGCGGCATCGATGCTTCCCATTTCTATATGTTTTCTCTTGTCAAAGACTCAAATCTTGGGTCTCTAAAAAAGGTTCAAAGTGAAGGCATATATATACAGTTTGTGACCCGCATCTTGTGCGGTGTTTCTGTCTAGTTGATATTTGGTGAAGATTAGGTGTGAGATTCAGGAGCAACATGTTTATCGCATTGGCTCTTTCTATAACCCAACTCCAATTCTTTGAGAATTTTCTTTTGATACATAGTCTTTGGGCCTAGTTATGGTCGTTTTGTACATTTTCACACTTAAAAAATAATGAAAAAGAAACTAACTAAAGCTTCTTGCTATTTGAAGCATGGTTAACAAAGAACACCATTATCAGCCCCATGGTTAGAAATGTCCATGTCAATCAATTGAAATGGATAAAAAATTTCGGATTCTGTTGTTGGGTATTAAAATTTGGTGAGTTTCTACATGTATGATGGATCATCATAAGAAAGACAGCAAAAAATAGAAGAACAAATGAGGAAAGGTGAAGAGTTGAAATTTATGCTCAAACCTATTCCCTACCTATGCCCTTTGCTTGAATCTTTATATCCTTTCTTTCCCCAATGCACATAAGTGAACCTTATCGACGGAACTTACGGTTTTGATTAGAGGAAAGCTACATGGTTAATATGCATGACTTGTCAGAGGTCTGAGAGACACTTCCCACTGATGAATTCAATCACTTTGGTAAGTGACTCATCAAGTTTGGCAGTGACTGCAGCTAAGTTCTCCAAAAATTCTTCAGAAGTTGGTCTATTGCCATCCACAATATCAGTCACACCTTTTATTAGAATCGTAGGCACCTTAAAGATATCAGCCACATAGGCCACTGCTGCTCCCTGAAATGCCAAGATTCAAGAATAAGCAGAAAGAAACAAAGACAAACACATAGATTGGAGCCACGTTCATAAACACATGAAACTTATGGATTGTTTACCTCCATATCTTTAACTGTAGCATCATTTGCTGTGATGGATTCTTCGTCATGTGGAGACATATCCATTGAATCGCCAGTGGATAATCTTCCTACCTGGGAACATCACAACCAAATCATAAATCTACCACTTATGGCACTTGTATATATGCATAACAGATCAAGAAATAATCAAAAATATGCATGAGAGAGGATCAAATGGTGAACTCAGAGCAACTAATAAAGTATACACCTTTAGGCTCAGCTCCTTTATAAGGTTGGGTGTGGGGAATGCTTTCCGCATACCAACACCGTATAGATCAAGGACCTGCAGAAAGTAGAGAGAAAGTTTTAGGAAAAAGCAAAAATATTTGGAATGAGAATGCAAGAAGTAAATTACTCAAGAACATCAGCTTTACTTTGCAACTCATACTGATACATGAACGATATAAAAGAGCACTTACAGGAACGGGTATTCTTCTGTCATGGAAAGCAACAGTGGAGACAACATAAACATCGCTAATACATGCTCCTTTGGCCTGAAAGGACCATTTAAAAAAACAAGGAGGGCTGTTCACTTCATTCTTTCTGACACATAAGTGGCATGAGACGACTATGTAGAGAAGTCAATTTGTAATGTCGATACCTTAAACCCACCAGCGGTTCCCGCATTAATGATTAAGTCGGGTTGAATTGCTTGAATGGAAGCATAAGTCACGAGGGATGCAGGAACCGTGCCAACACTCTCGACCCCTGAAAAAAGAATTGACCCATATAACAAGAAATAGAAAAAGATACAAACTCAGACATTCAAAATCAGTAACAATGACATTTAGAGATAACATCCTGAAACACTGACTCACTTACAATAACACAACCACATGGATATACATACCAAGAGTTGAATCTTTTCCTGGACAGACTATATTGATGTTCAAGTCTTTATATATTCCCTTAAACAGAACCCAAGTCACCTCTTTTGGAAACCTACAAAATTCAGTTTTCCAAACAGTAACAAGAAAGCTATCACCTTTTTTCTTTTGTTTTTTGGTTTTAAAGCTATATCACATTTGATATCGAATCAAATTAAAAAGTGAAAGAGGTAAAAGAACTCACGGCGTATTAACTTCTTTAACGAGCCGTAATCTGTTGATCAGAGGCTGAGCTTCTTTTTGCATAGCTGCGAATACTCAAGTCATTAGAAAGAAAGAAAAAATCACAAGAAATAGTAAAGAGAAGGAGAAAAAAACAAATTGTACCGACGATGAAGACGACGGTAGAAATCTGCCGTTTCTCTACCTGACCCATAAGACCTTCCATTGCAGCGTCTGAGAATCCGTCGCCGGCGATTCGTCAAGATCAAATTTCTAAATTTCCCCCGGAAATTGGAACGCAGATTAAAAAACCCGGCTCCAACCCGAATCTTATCCGGACCCAGACCCAGGCCCAAAAAAAAAAAACATTATTTTGTTATTGTATAAGAATAAAATAAAAAATTGGAAATAAAAACGTTGACGACTTGACGGCCGTTTATGCCACGTAAGCAATCCGAAAGAGAGTCGTTGGTTATTTCATATCCTCACTTGTTGTCTAAAAGCTTTATCCTCAAATCGTTTTCTCTCTAAGCCTCTCCAATGGAGGTTACCTCCACCACCTTCATCTCCACCACCAGATCTTCTAAGTATCTCACCTTGACTTCTTACTCTCCGGTGATTCTTCCGGCTTCTACTCTCCGCCGTGATTTTCTCGGTTGTTGTCATAGTCTCCGACGTCCTTCTCCTCATCTTCGTACTCGCGCCGGGAAACGCAATTCTCGTCGCTCTTCAATTCGATCGCCTCGTTTAGTCGTTAGAGCTTCTCTCGATTCTGGTTTGATTCTTGTTATTGTGGCTGTCACTGCCTTTTCCGCCATTGCTTTCGCTTACTGCCAAAATACTTTCAGGAAGCGGAAAACTTCCGATGTGGTAATTGGAAATTTCTGAGCTACTTTGCTTCTTTTTAGCCTATTTTAGGTTTTGTTTCATTAGAGTGCATAAAGTTGCTGACTTTTTATAATATTCGATAAGGATACTGATTCTGACTAGCTAAGCTTTTCAGGTTGCAGCATCTACTGGAACGATTCGTGGCGGAAAAATCAGTACTGAGAATCGGCGAGAAAGTCAACATTTAGATGGAGATGTTTATGAAGGCAATCCTGTGGAAATAAATGGAGGTTTTAGAAAGATGGAGGAACAAAGTGTGACTCTTTTGGAGGAAGAGGAGACTCATCAAATCCAGGAAATTGCTGTGATAGAGTATGATTCATTTTCAGCTGAGGAGTCTCAGTTTGCTGTTGCCAATGTCAGCACAGTTGCCAAAGAACATACTTTAATAGATGAATCCCTTTCATCTTCTATTGTTAATGGGTCTGTTGCTTTGGAATCAGCTACCTTTGGAGTTAAAACACAAGTTGAAAATAGCGAAGATCACAAGTGTTTGGAGCATGATTTTTCACAGGCAGTGGTGGGAATTCATTCGATTGCTTCTCCACCGGTGGTAGATGATACACATGCTCTAGAGTATGAGTACAATGGTTTGCTCCAGAAGCCTCTCGAGTACAGCGTCTTTGCGGAGAGTAAGAGAGAAGAGATTCACACTTTTTATGGGTCTAATCATTCATCAGCCAAGTCTTCAAGGTTACCAAGTCTTAAAGCAGTCTCTCCTACTGTTACTTCTGCAACTAATAGTTTATTGCTGGACCACAAGAACAATGGAGTAATTGATACTCAGTTCCCAGGACATAGTTCTGGTCAGGCGACTGGTATGTTTCCTATCTAAGAAGCTTGCAGTGCCAATCCATTACAATTATTCCTTAAAGTTAGTTTCCGTTTCAGCTGATGTTCAAGAAGAAAAACTTGTGGCATACGGTAACGGCGGTGTACCCCACATTAGGAAAGACGTTAAAGAAGACTGGAAATTTCCAAATGATGGGACGCATGTGGGTCACCAAACTGATGAAAGCATGCCTCAGTTCCATGCTCGAAACTTTGAGCTACATAATAGTAATGGACGTTCTCCAGAAAGTAATGATGCTTACAACCGTTTACTTAGAGATGGAAGGTAATAAGTATTCTCTGGTTTGAATCTTGGCTGTCATTTTCTACCTCTTCTGTCACCGCTAATTCTTTTTTGCGATGTTTTAGTACCAATGAAAAGTTACTAGATTGTTTAACTTTGAGAGTGTAATATTAATGTATAACAGGATAAAGGATTGCATAAGCTTGCTCGAAGATTTGGACCAAAGGGATCTATTGGACATGGATAAGGTACGGCTATTATCCTGAGCAATATGGATGAAACCTTTAGTATTGCTTCCAGTGGAAATTTGTCACTGATTCTTATTTTTTTGTCTATTTCTTCACATCAGATTTATCATGCGAGTTTCTTTAAAACCTGCAAGAAGCAAAGGGCCGTCAAGGAAGCATTTCGCTTTACCAAGTTGATTCTAAATCCAACCATGAGCACATTCAATATGTTAATGTCTGTCTGCGCAAGCTCCCAGGACATAGAAGGTGATACTTTTTTCCAGTATTAAATCAATGGTCTTGTTAATTTTTCATTCTCCTAGATGCTGAATTGTTACTTACGTAGGAGCTCGGGGAGTTTTGCGTCTGGTACAAGAGAGTGGTATGACTGCTGATTGCAAACTTTACACAACTTTAATATCAAGTTGTGCTAAAAGTGGAAAAGTTGATGCAATGTTCGAGGTATAGAAACCTTCCTGTGTCTGAAAGTTATTTTGGACAAAGATACATATTTGGCTGGTTCTTTGTATCTCTGTTAAAATCATGAAGCATGATAGATTTCTGGGGAAAATCATTGATACTAGTCTAATGCTTGTCGGAATTGTTCAGTATGTTATTCTTGGTCTCCCAACAGAGAAAATGTTATTGTTGTCTAATCAAGCCCCATAGCTCTTACTCTCTGTCTCTCTGTGTGGTTATATTGTCAGGTGTTCCATCAGATGTCAAATTCTGGAGTGGAAGCCAATCTTCACACATTCGGTGCACTTATTGATGGCTGTGCTAGAGCTGGACAAGTAGCTAAGGCATTTGGTGCTTATGGAATTTTAAGGTCTAAGGTAAGCATGCCACAAGTTTGGATGCCCTCCTATCATGTGTCGAGATTTCAAAAAATATCCTCTCTCTTCATGGCTACAGAATTGTTTTTTAATCCTGGTCATATGTTCATTTCTCCTTTGGAATCTCAAGTCTATTATTACACTGATGACATGTTCGATGCAGTAGAATGTTAAGCCAGACCGGGTTGTATTCAATGCCCTCATCTCTGCATGTGGTCAATCAGGAGCTGTCGACCGTGCTTTTGATGTGTTAGCTGAAATGAAGGCTGAGACGCACCCTATAGACCCTGATCATATCACCATCGGTGCATTGATGAAAGCGTGCTGTAATGCTGGTCAGGTGTGTGGCTTTTTCTCCTGTTACTTTTTCTGTTTTTTCTCTTTCCATCTGGTTGAGAATAAGCTTATTGCAGGTCGAACGGGCAAAAGAAGTTTACCAGATGATCCATAAATATGGAATCAGGGGTACTCCAGAAGTGTATACCATTGCTGTGAATAGTTGCAGCAAGTCTGGAGACTGGGATTTTGCATGTAGCATATACAAGGACATGAAAGAAAAAGACGTGACCCCTGATGAGGTATGTCTGTACTTTATATCATGCTCAAAGTTGCAGATCTTTATAAGGCATGAACGAGTCATTAACTCTATGCATACTAGTTCCAACAAATTCATTTTTGAGTTAAAATAAGACACACATGCTAAAACTCATGAAACATGCAAGTGTTTAATTACAAGAATTTATACATACATATTTGTGTAATCTTGGTTTTGATCTTCTGCAGGTGTTTTTCAGTGCATTGATTGATGTTGCAGGACATGCAAAAATGTTAGACGAGGCTTTTGGTATTCTTCAGGATGCAAAATCTCAAGGAATACGTCTTGGAACTGTATCATATAGCTCACTGATGGGAGCTTGTTGTAACGTATGTGCCTTCTATTGCTGTAGCAAGAGTTTTCAATATTACTTACTTATAAGTTTTAAGCTGTCTACGTCAAATCTTTAAAATGCACGTTGTGGATAGAGGAGAAACAGAACTTTGGTAAACTTTGGTGAGATGTAGTTTACATTACCTTAGGAATCCCTAGCGATTTTTGGAATGGTGTGATTGCATTGACTTTCTTGGATTAAACTTATATGCAGAAAAATACTGATAATATTTTTGTTTTGCTTTTTTACTTAGGCGAAGGATTGGAAGAAAGCACTGGAGCTCTATGAAAAAATCAAGTTAATCAAACTTAGACCAACAATTTCAACAATGAATGCCCTTATAACTGCTTTGTGTAAGACCTCAACCTCATACAATGCTATCTTAATCTTTTCCCCTAAAACAAAGTATAAGATAGAAAAGAAAATGTGTTATGGTAGTACTACACTTGCAGCATCCATACAAAATATCATTACTGGTATGACTCCTTAGATTATCAACAGGTGAAGGTAATCAACTGCCCAAGGCTATGGAATATCTCGATGAGATAAAGACTTTAGGGTTAAAACCAAATACTATTACTTACTCAATGCTCATGCTGGCAAGTGAAAGGTATCTTCTTTTAAGTTGAATAATTTAGGCCCGTTTGATCAATATGAAGATTTGAGAGTTAATTAATCTTCTGACTTTTCCCTGTGTAGAAAGGATGACTTTGAGGTAAGTTTCAAGCTCCTTTCTCAAGCAAAAGAAGATGGAATATCACCAAACTTCATCATGTGTAGATGCATAACCAGTAAGCTTGTATTTTGTATTCATTTCTTTCCTCATTCTTGAGGCTCAGTATATCTTTAGATGTATCTGTGTCCATCCTGATGCAGTCAGATATGAAAGTGTTTGTTTTAATGGAGCACTTCTGCTTCATTTTTGTTTTGTTTTGTAAAGGCCTGTGCAAGCGAAGGTTTGAGAAAGCTTGCGCTGGTGGTGAACCTGTTGTGTCCTTCAAATCAGGGCGACCTCAAATTGAAAATAAATGGTCAGTATAGCTTCCTCTTTCAAGTATTAAGTCTGGCACTCTTCTTCTTAATGTTGGAAGAGGTCAAGAAAATCTTGTGATGCTTCCCAGTTGAAGCAATCTTGAGTGAAGTTTCAGTAAATTTGTTGGATTTTGATCTAATAGTTGTGTTTCTTCTTCAATAAAGACTTAAACCAGAAACCAGTTCCAGGTTAATATTGATAAATTTCTCTTTCTTTCCAGGACATCAATGGCCTTAATGGTTTACCGCGAGACAATTTCAGGTGGAACAGTTCCTACTACAGAAGTAGTTTCACAAGTTTTGGGGTGCTTGCAACTTCCACATGATGCTGCTTTGCGGGATAGGCTGATTTCGAATTTAAGCATAAACATTTCTTCACAAAAACAACATAACATATTCCCACTAGTCGATGGATTTGGAGAGTATGATCCTCGTGCATTTTCACTACTTGAGGTATGTTGGTAGCTTCATTTAGATATAGATTCTTCTGGGTCTCATTACATGTACAGAGTTTATATGTTTCATGATTATGCAGGAGGCTACTTCTCTTGGAGTTCTTCCTTCTGTGTCCTTCAATAAAATTCCACTATTTTTTGACACAACAGAATTGCCGAAAAACGTTGCTGAGGTAAATACCTTTTTTGGTGGAATAACATTTACATGTCTTTACAAGATCATCTTCTGGTTGTTAGATTCTAAAAGTTCCTGACCGAGGATCTCTTTCTTTCTGGCCCCTCCTTTTTCTTCCTTCATGATATTTGCTTCAAATTTTCAGTGATCATGAATTGTTTAAAAGTTACATCCAACAGTATTTGAAAAAAAAAAAAAAAAAATCATATATCAATATTTCTCTGTTTTAGCAGTTTTGGGATTCTCACTTATCTAACTATGTCCTGAATAATTTGACAGGTATACCTCTTAACCATCTTTAAAGGTCTTAAGCATCGCCTTGCAGCTGGTAAGATAACCTGTTTTCCATTACTTTTCAAAGTAAGATAAGTTTACTTGGACGATCTTATCTTGACTTTGAAGCCCTTATATGTTTTAGGTGCGAAGATACCTCACATTAATTTGATCATTTCCATGGAAGAGAAGGAAATTAGGACTCCTGAAGGAGAGAAGACAATTGACCTTACAGGAAGGTGAATTAAGAGCATCCTCATTTTTTAGTATGCAGTGTTGATGTTTATTGTTAACTCGTATATTCTGAGTCATATGATTCTAAGATCGTCCCTTTTGCTGACAGGGTCGGACAGGAAATTGGTGCATTGTTGAGAAGGTTAGATATACCATATCATAGAAAGGATTCAAGATTAAGAATCAATGGTGTTTCTTTGAAGAACTGGTTTCAACCAAAGCTGGATTCACCTTTCTCTGGTGGGAAACCAGGGGATTTGAGGTCATCGCAAGTACCATTAGGAAACCAAATCAGTCGTCAGCAACGCAGCATTCGACTAGGGAACCTGTCACTTGAGTGAGAAACTGAGAAGGCGTCTCTCATTTTGATCCTTAACCTCCGAGAGTTTTTTTTTTTTTGAAGGATTAGTTCCACGGAACTTCATATACTATCAGTAAATGTCAACATCACAGCATTCCTCCGGCGTCGCAGCAGAAGGTGAAGATTCAAAGTTTGCTTCATTACTCTTCTGCATAAGCTTAGAGTTCTTGCATGAGGATGTTGCATAATGACAGCAAGTTAATTGCATGGTAAAGCAGTTGGTCTGTATATCTACAAAAAAAAACCTTGTATTTATTCGTTTTCGCATGGAAATAATATATACTAGTAAATGATTCTTGTAATGTAATCAGGAAAATACATAAACCAATATCAGAGCTCGTGATATTGCATTTCAAGAGTTGTTGGACTAAACCTTGTTATGACATTTCCGAATTCCTATGTGCGGATTTTATTGTGAAAGAAAAGAACGAGCATGTGAAAGTTATGACGTGACCACATGATAATTCAGGTCCAATTATTATTATAGATGATATAAGCAATTTGCGTAGAGGAAAAATTATAACTATTCTATTGCTTCAGGATTCACGAGAGCAGAGGGCAGAATCTGAGAATTTATAGTTTACAGAAGCACAGAAGTAGTTTTTCTTAATATTTTAGGCGATTTCCTTGGATTCAGCATTAATTCGTCTAATTTTTAATTCTATGTTAAACTTATAAAATTAACGTTAACGTTATACCAACTTTTTGACATAAGATTTAAACTTATAAAGTAATCTTGTTTGGTTTGAATGCTCGCACAAATTTCTTTACGTACATTTATTTAAATATAATGAAGAAAAAACAAATCATCTATATATATATATATATATATATATATATATATATATATATATATATATTGTGAAGTAATATTCAAATGCCATTAGTTAAGACTCAGAAATATATCAATTCATCTTCTGATTCTCCATGATTAAAAAAAAATATACATGGAATGAAAATTGATGAAAAGATACATTCTCAATCTCAAGAAAACGAATCCTCAAGATATCTATAAATACAATATAATTCTCCTAAAAACCTTCCAACTTTTCTTATTAATGTAACCGAGAAGCGATGAGATCAAGAAAAACTTCTTCTCTACAAGGAATGGTCAAGCCTCCCATTGGATGATTGAATCCAAACTCTTCCTCTGCTCGACTAAGAAACTCTTTGAAGGAAGGATGATTCAGAAACGATATTGGAACCACGAATCTCTTCTTCTCCACCTCAATCTGTTCTCCTACGTAAACTGCTACGTGTCCTTTAGGGACATGATCCGATGATGATGATGATGTTCGGTTTCTGTTTGCCAATGAGTTTAGCTTCAATATCTGCTTTGTTGCATTTGAAATTGCAAAACGGCTTAGACCCATCTTTCTTTTTGCTTTCAATGGAAGTTTTTTTCTTTTTTACACCACAATGTTTGAGATGAGAAAAGGTGGTGACGATTGCCTCTATTTATAATAATGGGAATTTGTTAAAATACGTATTCATAGCTTTCCAATGATTTAAGGCCATTTAATGGGTTTTATTTTTTATTTTTATTTTCTCTTGTAAGTTGTTTGACTTATATATCTTCTCACATGGCTTAACTCATCCATCAAAGGTCTCCAACAAAAAGTTCTCTGTTCATACTATTATAAAAATCAGTAAAACTAAGTTGAAAAATCAAGGTATCATTATAATACTATTTTTTGAATATTAAACTAAATCTTCTAAGAAAAGTTCTGACTCATTTTTTTATCTTCAACATGAAAGTATGTGCTTTGAAAAGATAATAATACAAGTGGACAAAGAACGTAGAAAGAAGAGAGAGCAACTTGGCACATTGGATGGAATTTGCAATGTACAGAAGCAAAAATTCAGGATACATGTAACCAATCTTATATTTCCAATTTAAATACAGAATAAATGCTCAATATGGTTAATCATTGGATTGGAATTCATCTGATCGATGCGAATCTTCTGAGTAGCAAATCATTACAGCCGCAAATATCTTCAATTTATTGAGATTTTTGATCTTTGATTTGTTGAGTCGTATCTATCACCCAATTTCAGTCTCTATCACATGGATGCTTCTTGGAAATTATTCTTAATTTTCTAGTTGCAGAACTCCACATTTGTTATCTTTGGATAGCGCATCGCTAAAACAAAAGTTCAGTAAAATTTAAAATTCTTTGAAAATAATGACAATTTCTTTGTGTCTACATAGACACTTTTTAGTGTATGTATTTTATTTAATGGAAGTTAGTCAAGTTACTATGGTTTTGTAGCATGGATGCCTCTTCGAGTTGAACATCGGAACATGTATGGTTATTTAGATAGATTTTCTTATATATTGCTATTTGGAAATTATCCTGATTACTTAGATGTAGAATAAACACTCTCTCTTTAGAATCATAAAAGAGTCCATCGTGAAGTATGACATTGCTGTTGTCTCTGATTCGATCCATATCTTGTAAATCTTTGAGATGTTCTAAGGGCTGTTGTGATCTTTTAGTTGGAATGTCATTCTCTTTAACGTCTTTTTAATGCACGATATGTAACTGCCATGATCATATCTACCATGTACACTCAAACTACTAATATTTGCAAATCACATACCTCTATATTATGAAATTGATATGATACAGAAGTTAATACATCACAATCAGCAAAGACAAAAAAAGGAAGCTTATGAAAAAGATACTTATCATTTGTCCAGAACATGGCCAGTTCAATTGGTTCATAAGCTTTATGCTATTTTGTTTTAAAAATAGGTTTTGACCCTTAATCTATAAAAATGGTGAGTTTTTTTTTAATAAAAATATTGGTTTTGTTTAGGTTCGTCCCTAGTATTCCAATAATATAATTATGATGGTCGGTCTATGGGTTTACTTCTATAATTAATGTGCAATGAGTAGAGTAGTTAATGCGTTTATACAATTTGATTAAGTCATAAGTCATGACAATTAAATTTTTGATAAAGAATTTCTATATATAAATGGGCATGTAATGGATGATCGTCTCATGACAGAGGGATTAGGTCAGGTTTAAACCCGAGTCTACTTTACAATCAATTATCGGAAAGCATGTAATTATAGATTCTTCGTACAAATCATCAATCAAGCTATGAATATTCCGATGATTTTATATATAAATCTTCGAAAACATGAAAATGTTTTTTCATCAAAGTTTTCTGGAAATACATATTTACATGTTGATTCAATATGTTCTCCTTTGCAGAAATAAACAAAGGGAACAACCAAAAAAAAAGTAATTCTATAGAAAGAAAAAAACTTGGGGCTTCCCCAAAAAACGTGTCTCAAGACTCAAGTTGAAACAATACAACCATAAGAATTCAAGAGACCAACAAATGTTTCTTCTCTGCATGGAATCGTTAATCCACCAATTGGATGATTGAAACCAAACTCTTCCTCTGCTCGACTAAGCAAACCTTGAAACGAAGGGTGGTTCAAATACGAAATCGGAACCACGAACCTCTTCTTGTTCTCCATCTCTTCTCCTACATAAACCGCAACATGTCCTTTTGGGACTCGAGATTGCTGTTTTTGGGACTGTTTAGAGTTGATAACACGCGACAATCTAATCGCCATCTTTAAAAGCAAGAAGTTTTATAAATAATCTACAAGGATACTCTGTTTTATGAAATCAGAGAAAGATTGATGCCTTTTGGTGGAGTTGTGTTTCAGTTGATGTTGTTATATATAGAGTTCTTTATAGGTAAGGAATCAAATTTCGAAATTATGTTTTAATGATACAACAGATTTTATTGGATTTAAATATTAGGAGTTTGCAGAGTTTCACATGGTTTACTTTTTTAAAAAACTAGGGTTTACCTAGAAAAAGCAGCAAGCTGATTCTGATTTCTGGATGACTTAAGAATGAATATAATCAGATAGGGACCCACCAGTGTTACAGAACTCACATGTTCTCTCTGTCACTTATTAAAATCTCTGGCCATTACATGAAACAAATTTGGCCCTATTGGTTTTCATGAATAGACAACAGAAACAAGTGTCCTTATTGATGAAAATAGACATTTTGACAAGTCTATTGTTGGCTCTTGAAAATGGTGGCTTTTTAGTCTATTTGTGTTGCCCTATAGCCCACTTAAGAGGACCCTTTCGTATCTTAAATAAAATTGACTATACCAAACTTTATATTATTAAATCTTTACTATTAAGCTTGGAGTCATGAAAATGAGAAACATTGAACATGCATGGTTTCTTTGGGTTCTTAGAATGTTGAATCAAGTTCAAGAAAACATTTATTGGTAGAAGTTGTTGGTCTTAAAGCTAAGTAATATGAGATTTTGGACTCAACAGACTCCGTTAGAACACCGGAACGTACAACAAAAGTTCAATCGATATCATATCATCATCATTGATTCTACAATGACATCAAGTTAATTGTATGATTTTTTTTTTGTACAGTATGAATTTACTTACGGTGGAAAGTTCAAAATGAAAATTTCTTGATAAAATGAAATCAAGCAGTTGAGCTAATGTCACTGGATCCTGAAATATTCATTCCAATGTCTGATCCAGAGAAATTAATTAAGATTGTTATTATTCGCATGTATTTATAAATTAGTGCAATTACAGTAATTCTAAGAAATTGCAGTTATTGAAAAACGGTCACGTGTTTCATTTCCATTATTATGATCACAATTATCTCTTCCTAATAAAAGAGAGTAACATGAGCTTGACATTTGACAATCTAAATCTGCAATAATTTGGATATGATTTATATCATTTATTATGACAAGTTTCACTATAATAAAATTGCGCAGTACTGTTTCAATCATTTTTAATAAATATTATTTATTGATATGAAGAAAATATAGATCATACTATTGTTATTCATCACTAATTCACTAACAACCCATTTTAGTTTCTTCAGAGAGCATGTGATCCACCATTCTTTTAAAATACTTTAAGTTCCTTAAAGAATCTTATATGTTTTTTTTGGAGATATACTATATTTTTGGAGCTGCGTATTTAAAGTACAAAACAAATGAAAACTTATAATAGAGATTTCCCTTTATGTGACAAATTTCCCTTTTTATTATCTAATGCTTTTATTAATTACTGGTTTGTGATAATGTTGTTGCATTATCAATAAATTTACAGTAGTTTTCTAATACTCCATTTGTCTTAATATATATATGATGTTTTACGTTTTTCTTTTATTTCTTTTATTAGTTGAATTTTTATAAATTTAAACATTTATTATTCTTAATATTTGTGTTTTTAGCTAAAACATCTAATAAAATAGATTCAATGGAATATAGTAAACTACCCGCATTTAAAGTTTCCCCATTTTTACTGTAAAAGTTAAAAGCTTTTAACGGTTTGAGTATCAATATTAGTTCAACTTTTTAAATCTTATTTCAAAATACAACTTAAGCTCTGAACAAGTGTCATCATATACACACATAAGTAACTTTCCTATACTTTTTCTCTTAGAAAAGGAAACAAAAAACTGCTTCATTAAAGCCCTTAAGACTATTACATGCGTTCCTCAATGCAGCTGATGAGAAGTAATGAGATGAAGAAACGACTCTTCTCTACAAGGTATCGTCAAGCCACCCATGGAGTGATGAAATCCACACTCTTCCTCAGCGCGATTAAGAAATTCTCGGAACAAAGGATGGTTCAAGTATGATATTGGAACCACAAACCTCTTTTTCTCCATTTGTTCTCCCACGTAAACCGCTACGTGACCTTTCGGAACAAGCCCTGAAGTTGTTGTGGATGATGATGATGATCCGTTTTTGTTTCTCATAGATTGTGATTTGAAGATTTGCTTTGCATTTGGAAGCATCGACCGCATTAAACCCATCTTCTTCTTTATATTTGCAACGTATCAATTTGAGGAGGTAAAAAAATTTTTAAAAGCAAATGACTTGATAGACAACTAGGGGAAGAAGTTTCTATTTGTAGTAGTGAACTTAAAGTATGTAACTTCAAGATAAGGAAAAGACTTCAACGCTAAAAAAAACAGTACGATGCGATATTTTGATTACTAAAAAAACCCCAAAAGTTGTGGGCTGTTGGGCCATGCCGTCATCCATCTGGCTCACATGGCTTAGCTCATCAGCTCTATATAAAAAAAAGAAAGAAAAAATTGCACATAATATAAGTTTCTACATGATTGCAAATATAAAAAGTTTTGGGTATATGCATATTTAATTAGAGCCTCGAAATGGTAAATAAGG